>NW_026873214.1:0-14116 GCF_032173495.1 Musca vetustissima | reverse complement strand
TCAAAACATCCCAAATAACTTTAGAATAATAAAAAGGAGGTTTTGCAATATATCGCGAGGACAGGACCCCAAAAACTATTAAAACCAAAATCCGACAAACAAATTATTAAAAAAAAATATTGCGAAACCCCATTTTTCAGACTTTGAAAATTTTATGGTCCATTAATTTTGATCTAGGAACCAATATATGCGATGAAAATAGCAATATTAAGGTCAGATTCTAAGATATGAACGGTTTTGTGGCAATAGAAATACATCAAATTTCGAAAATAAATAGATCGACCAGTTTATTCACTGATGCATTTTATTCGCAACTGATGGTGTTAAACGGATGTAAAATATTGACTGTGTATTCGTCACCACCTACCACAGTTTTTTAAAACGCAATAGTATTTGACGAAGAATGATGTTTTCTCCCAACTTCATGTACTGTTTGTAGTTTCTGTTGTTTTAGAACTGTTAATTTCTTTGAATCTGACCACCTTATTGCTATTTTAATCGCATATATTGGTTCCTAGATCAATATTAATGAACCATAAGGTTTTCAAAGTCAGAAAAATGGGGTTTCGCGATATTTTTTTTAATAATTTGTTTGTCGGATTTTGGTTTTAATAGTTTTTGGGGTCCTGTCCTCGCGATATATTTTGCAAAACCTCCTTTTTATTATTCTAAAGTTATTTGGGATGTTTTGAAGCCGCGACGACCATATCTAATACTCTCATTTTGAGATTAGACGAGAAATTACCATATATTGAATGAAAAATTGCTGGAGAATGTATTGAACGTAAATGTGAGAAAATATTCGCGAAAAATGCCGTGGTTTATTGGAATCGTCGCCAAATCGCTTTTAGTATGTGGTTACCCGCAATGGTAACTATAAAAAGACAAAGCGTGTGTTATATAATGATTTTTTCAAAAATGATAATAAAAAGCAAAATACTTTTTTGTGATAATCATTTTTGGGTTGGTATAGATTTTGGCCGATATCTTCGTGACCAATAGGTCTTTCGCAGTGATTCTTGCAGAAATAAGATCTAAATATGTCCACAAACATATCCCATCATACATAATTCATTTTACATCTTTAGTATGCTGGCTTTAGGCGTATATATTAGAATTTTGTCAAATTTATATTGAGGCAAAATACTTATTACACTCACTGTATATAGATTATGGGTACTAAATTCTACAAAAATTTGGTCCAATTTGAATTTTGGGTGAACTGATATAGCGGCGAATCTGAAGTTTTAAGTTATATTTTTGGGGAGTAGAATTGGGATACGTAGGAAATTTTGGAAAATTGTACTAAATAGTACCAAATTTGAACTTAGGTAAACCGATAAGTCTCGGCTCTTTACATTTGGATTTAGGATCACTGTTGGGGTATTGGATTGGGACATGTAGGAAGTTTTGCGATATACAAAATTTGGTATAATTTGGATTTAAAGTGAACTGGAGCTGGGTAATAAGATTTCCATTGGATTGCATGATGTATGCAGTAATGGAGATTTGTACTTATGTATACTAAATTGCACTAATATTGATACACTTCGGATTTATGTGAACCGATAGAGCTAGAATCCTGAAATTTTAAATTAAGATTGGGGTATGTGTGAGCTTTAGATATAGCTCCCATATATTGTTTCGCCCGAATTTAGGTAAATGGTGAAAATCATTTCATTTGCACGAATTTTGGCATAGCGTATTGAATTAAGTGTAGAATGACGTGTTCTATGTTTCGTGAAAATCGGTTCAGATTTAGATGTAGATCCCATATATAGTTTCGCCCGAATTTAGGTAAATGGTGCACCAAAGTCCCTGAAAATCATTTGATTTGCACGAATTGTGGCATTGCGTATTGAATTAAGTCTAGAATGACGTGTGCTAAGTTTCGTGAAAATCGGTTCAGATTTAGATATAGCTTCCTTACATAGTTTTAGGTAAATTGCGCACCAAAATCTCTGAAAATCATTCGATTTCCACGAATTTGGGCTAGCGTATTGAATTAAGTCTACAATAATATATTTTGCACAGCTAGACCGATTGACACAATGTACTGAAATTAATATAAATTAATCTCTGGGAAGTTTGCTTCAACTCGGTTCAGATATACATATATCGTAGCTTTCATATATAATTTCGACTTAATTATAGTTATTGTACATCAGATAATCAATAGGTGTCTGATTGAGATTAAATTTTAAAGAGTGCAGCATACCAAATAGATTGTGTCATGTTTGCTTTAAATCAAATCTGTCCCACTGTGCGCAAACGACTCTAAACTTGCCAAATGAAATGAAATTTAGCATATATTCCAGAAAGACATAAAAATCACATATTTAAGTTCGTTCAATTTCACGTCAAAATTCCTCCAAAAAGGCGACGTCTTTTAGGATACATATGTAGAATATACCCAAAGTGGTACAGGGTATCATATAGTCGACGCAGTCCGACTTTACATCTTTCATTACTGGATTAAATTTGGAATTTTTTTCGAAATAATTATTACAGGATTTAAATTAAAAAAAAAAATTGTATACAGCTAGATTTTTGTTGCGGTCAGAATTTGTGTGTAGAGTTGGGATATGGAGGTAGTTTCGTAAATACGTACTATAAGAGAATATAGGTACTAAATGTGGATTTAACCATGCTCGTCTTCTGTATTGTCCAACCGAAGGAGGTGTTAATTGGAAGTACGAGTTCTTGGTATGTAACCCAATGTCAATACCATACCATTTTTATATCCTCTATAAAAATAATGCAATGTTTTTCGGTATTTTGAAAACGAGGAAGACCCATAGTTACAGAGGATATGATTTTTTGAGTCGATTTACGTTCATCCCTATACCGACCTTTCCTTGTAAAATTGTAACAACATTGCCTTTAGGGGTCGAATGACATGACATTTGACACAGATAATTTATTTAACTGCCATATATAATTTCCTTCGATTCTACAATAGTGCACCACAGTCTCAATATTTTTTTCAGATTGAGGCGAAATTTTGTAAATCGTACTAAATTGGGGCAAGAATGATGTGTTTAAAGTTTGGTCGAAATCGGTTGATTTTTAGATATTGCTACTATATATATTTTTGCCCGACTTTATGTAAGTGGTGCACCAAAGACGCTATGCTTGTTCGATTTACACGAAAATTAGCTAATCACATTGAATTGTTTCGTAAATGATGTATGTTATGTTTTGTTGAAATCGGTTCCAACTTAGATATAGTTCTCATATATATTTTTATCCGAGTTAATTATATTGATGCACCAAACTTTGTCCCAATTAGACAATTAGAGGGTAGGGGGTTTGTTAAGTTTAAATAAAATTGGTTTAGATTTAGACATAGCTTCCATATATATATTTTCTTCCAATTTCATATTTTCGACAGAGCCAGTGCAGCGTCATACCAATTGACACGTATCAAGATCACTTCATATCGATCCAGATCATCAGAAGCCGAGACAGCACTGTTCCTTATGGAGTATTTCTTGTCTCCAGTAGATTCCATGATAGCATTGTAAAGTTCATCATTTAAAATAACTGTCATGGTATTAGGTAGGAAAGGGAAAAGTATGTCTGTCTGCCTCTAAATATAATTTTACTAATACTTTTTCGTTGCACATGGAACCTAAAACAATAGTCTAAGGAGGGACGAATGACACCCATAATGTTTTATGAGTTTTTCGCCCTTTCAGAATTGTTTGTTTATTCTATCTAAAATCTCTAATGAAAAATTCAATTGTACATTTCAAAAAAAAAATATATATAATAGTTTTTATTATTACAATGACGTATCATAATTGAATATAAACGGTCTATACTAATATTTATTTAATATTAATATTTGTTATTTATACTACCAATGTTTGTATTGTAACTTGAATAGTAGAGGCAATAAATTTCAATGTAAAAAAGCAGTATATATATTAATTCACAGAAACGAACAAAAACATTGAGTTAATTACCTTTGGCATTTGGAATGTAATTATCAAATACCCAACTAATAAGGTGATTTATAATATTTAATTATGACTGAGTAAAAGTAATGTACATTACAAAGAATTTTAGTATTTTTATTGGGTTTTCATATTTTCTAAAAAAAAAACATAAAAATTATGTTATTAATAGTAATTATAATAACTATATAATGTTTAGGCAATGATGCGTGATGTTTACTTTTTGTTATCCCTATTTATATATAAACCATATTTAACAAAAAAAATTAAAACGAAGAATTAATCACACAAATGCAGTTTATTAGTACTGATTAGCCAAGTAATGTGTAAAAAATTATATTTCTGTTTAATACATTACTGTCGCTAGAGAGAAGAAGAACCAGTAAGGAAAGTAGTAAAGTCGGACGGGGCCGACTATATGATACCCTTCACCACTTTGCGCATATTCAACCGATAAATCATAACAGACGTCGAATTTTTGAAGGACCACTAACATGAAAATCGATCCATAAACATGCCATTCTGGAACCTATACTAAATTTTTCATTTGGTCAGATATAGAAGCTATATCTAAATCTGAACCGATTTCAGGAAACTTAACACACGTCTAGACCTAATTCATTACGCTGTGCCAAATTTAGTGCAAACCGAAAGATATTAAGGGACTTTGGTGCACCATTTACCTAAAATCGGGCAAAAATATATATGGGAGCTATATCTAAATCTGAACCGATTTTTACGAAACTTATCACACATCATTTTAGGGTCAATTCAGTACGCTGTGCCAAATTTCGTGTAAATCGAAAAATATTTAGGGGCTTTGGTGCACCATTTACAATAAATCGGCCGAAAATATATATGGGAGCTATATCTAAATCTCAACCGATTTTCACGAAACTTAGACTTTTTTTGTCAAATCGACTCAAAAAGTGATTCTATGCCTATTCTCAAAAGGAACCATGTGTCTATCTCGTTTCCTTTTGCCTGTTACAAACATATGCACTAAGACATAATACCCTGTACCTTAGTGTGGTGAAGGGTATAAATAGAATTTGGTTGAAGAACCTCAAAATACCGAAAATTGGGGGGTACCCTTATATTGGGGCTACCAGAAAAAATTGATCAATATTTATAATTTACAGTGGAGAGATTTGCTACCTAATACGAACTCGGCATACTAAATTAAAGTCAATTCGGTCAAAAATACGATCAGAACCCCTAAAATACCAAAAATTTGGGAGTACCGTTATATGGGGACTACCAGAAAACCTGGACCTTTATTTATAATTTTTAATGGAGTAATTTGGTACCCAATAAGAACCCAATGTACAAAATTTCAGAGAATTCAGTTATAAAACGAGACAAAGAACCCGAAAATACCGAAAATTGAGGGTACCCTTATATGGGGGCTCTCCGAAAAAATGGACCGTTATTTATAATTTTTGGTAGGGAGATTTGCTACCCAATAAGAACTCAAAGTACCAAATTTCAGCGAATTCAGTTAAAAAACGCGCTCAAGAACCTCAAAATACCGAAAATTGGGGGTACCCTTATATGGGGGCTATCCGAAAAAAGGGACCTTTATTTATAATTTTTGGTAGGGAGATTTGCTACTTAATAAGAACTCAAAGTACCAAATTTCAGCGAATTCAGTTAAAAAACGCGCTCAAGAACCTCAAAATTCCGAAAATTTTGGGGTACCCTTATATGGGAGCTATCCGAAAAAAGGGACCTTTATTTATAATTTTTGGTAGGGAGATTTGCTACCCAATAAGAACTCAAAGTACAAAATTTCAGCGAATTCAGTTAAAAAACGCGCTCAAGAACCTCAAAATACCGAAAATTTTGGGGTACCCTTATATGGGAGCTATGCCTAAACGTGGACCGATTTTCTCCAATTTCAATAGGGTTCGTCCTTGGGCCAATTAAGTGACCTGTGCCAAATTTCATCCAATTCGGATCATAAATGCGACCTGTACTTTACAATTTAACGTGGACAGATGGACGGACGGACGGACAGACGGACATGCGTAAATCGACTCAGAAAGTGAATCTATGCATATTCTCAAAAGGAACCATGGGTCTATCTCGATTATTTTTGCCTGTTACAAACATATGCACAAAGACATAATACCCTGTACCACAGTGTGGTGAAGGGTATAAAAAGATAGACTCATAGCTACTTTTGAGGATATACGAAGTAAAACGAGACGTTTAATACATGTCCGTCCGTCAATGATCCAAATGAAATGAAATTTGCCAAAACTCATTGTTTTAGCTCATGGACGAACCCAATTGAAATTGGTGAAATCTGTAGGTAGAGAAATTGTGACAGCCTACGAAATTGACTTTAAATGTGTGGATGTTTTTATGAAACATTTCAAAAGAATTGATGAACCTATGAGGCGTGTAATAAAACAAGTTTGCAAAGAATATGCAGATTAAAAAAAAAAACAAGTAAGGAAAGTAGTAATGTCGGACGGGCCGACTATATGATACCCATCACCATTTTGGGTATATCCAACAGATGGAATCCTAACAGACGTCGCATTTTTGAAGGACCATTAACATGTCATTCTGCAACCTATAAAAAATTTTGGTCAGATATAGAGTTGCTTCTTGCAATGGGACAAAACTATGAAAATAAATTTAAAGCAACATATCGAAATCTAAACCGACTTCATCGAAACTTGTTACATTTTAGGTTACACTTATTTCAGTATGTTTTTCCATTCGGCCACATTTTGAGTCCTTCACTTGCTTATAAATCCAAATTTCGTGCAAATGGAAGGATATATAGGGATTTTGGTGCACCATTTACATAAAATCGGACAAAAATATATATGGGAGCTATATCTAAATCTGAACTTAGCACACGGAATTCTAGACCTAATTCAGTACGCTGTGCCAAATTTTGTGCAAATCGAAAGATATATAGGGACTTTGGTGCACCATTTACATTAAATCGGACGAAAATATATATGGGAGCTTTATCTAAATGTGAACCGATTTTCCCGAAATTTACCACACATCATTGTTGACTTAATTTAGTACGTTACGCCAAAATTCGTGTAAATCTAATGATTTTCAGCGACTTTGGTGCACCATTTACCTGAAATCGGAAAATGATTTCATGTATATTCTCAAAAGGAACCATGTGTCGATCTGGTTTTCTATTGGCTGTTACAAACATATGCACAAAGTCATAATATCCTGTAACACAGTGTGGTGAAGGGTATAAAAATTTTGAATGTACACATATTGGAGAGGCTAAGAAGTTCGGTGGTTCCAACTTAAGAACATTTGTACTTGCTTACTTTTTATAAAGTTGTAAAGTTTTTCTACAATAAGTAATAGTGTAATCTCATTTATGTCAAATTAATTGTCATAAAAAATATTTTATGTATGTGAAAATTTATTAATTAATTTGTTTTATATTCCCCTAGGTCTTTACGCGGTTGTGATGGATTATATCACAGCCAATGACATCTTGAAAAGACCTGTGTTTATTTGGAAACATGGTACAAAAAGGTATGTCACATTTCTTTGATATATAGTACTTATTAAATGCAAATAAAAACATCATAAATAACATTCAAATGTAAGTTATTGATATATTGTTTGAAATTTAGTTCAGGATCTACAATTTATACCCTGTGGAACAGGGTTTTAATTCTTTGTGTATATGTGGATACATATAGAATCGATTTTTGAGTCTGTCCAAGTCCAATAAGTACATGTGGAATTTATTGTTATATAATTATAGGTAACACAAAATCGTAGAAGCCGCAATATAGTCGGCCCACGCGACTTTTGTATTTTTCTTACTGGTCTCTTTGTCCAAAACTTAGCTCATTTATTCCTTTACGAGTTTATCTATTTAATACAAAATACATAAAATATTTTCAAGGATTTTTTAAAACTTTTTTGAAGTTCATGGTATTTTTGTTATAAGTAAACAAAAAATTCCCCTCCAAATTTACGATGAAACATAGTCTTCAAATATAGTCCTTATCCATGAAATTGTAATTAAATATTGTACACGAATCTTCCGTCTTATCTTTCAGGAGGTGGAGGAGTTTCCTTACAATGGAGATTAATTACCAAGGCAGTATACTTTTATATGAATATCACTCCACTGACAACCATAAATCACAATTTTTGTTCTTTCTAGATACATTATATTAAATTTGTGTATTTTATTTAATTTACGAAATAAGAAGAAAATTGTTCGGTGTTTGGTATATTCCTATTATATGTAAAAGCTTAAGTGAAACGTTTGATATACTCCCACCATTTCTTCTTATTTTTTTGGCAATGCTATTTAAAGACACAGGAAGGAAATAAAAGCGTTACGTTGAACACGGAACATGTTTGTGATTTTTTGTTGTTTAGACAAAAAAAAAAAACATTGAATAAGTATTGAAATGATTTCACGTATATAGCAGATAAATAAACTGAAGAGAAATATACCGTTCCATGTTTTGGTATGGCCCCTCATATATATAGATCCCGCCCAATAGTTCGTATTTTAAGGCTCCAATTTGACATTTTAAGATTGAAGGAAGTTATCATAATTTTTTGACATAGTCCCTGTCTTAACTTTGCGCATTTTCGGCCAGAAAATCATTCCAAATACTTGGTAAAGGAAAGCGTTCTTCTCAGAAAAATTTGGTTTGTAAATTCATTCAGAAGTCCTACTTAATTATATCCTTTACCACACTGTGGTACAGGGTGTAATGTCTTGCACATGTTCGTAACTGGCAAAAGGAAACGAGATAGACCCATGGTTCCCTTTGAGAATATGCATAGAATCACATTTCAATTGTCTGTCCACGTTAAATTGTAAACAAAATGCAAGTCGCATTTATTATCCGAATGAAACGAAATTTGGCAAAGATCATTTACATGGATCAAGGACGAACTCTATTGAAATTGGTGAAAATCGGTTCAGATTCATATATAGCTCCCATATATGTTTTCGTCCGATTTTAAACAAATTGTGCACAAACAATTAATCAAAGTCAGCCGATTGGCACGAAATTTGGCACAAAGGACTGAAATTGGGATAGCCTAAGGTGTGCCATTGTTCATTGAAAACGGTTCAGTTGTAGATATACCTCCCATATATATTTTCGTCCGATTTTTAACAAATAGTGCACCAAAGAATCAAATTTAGGTCGAATGACACGAAATTTCCCACAACGTAATGAAGTTAGGACAGTCTAACGTGTGACATGTTTTATTGAAATCGGTTCAGATTTAAATATATCTTCCATGTATATCTTAGTGCCATTTTTAGTGAATTGTGCACCAAACAGTCAAATTTGTGCCGAATGACACAAAATTTTTCACAACATACTGAAGTTATGATAGTCTAACATGTGCCAAGTTTTATTGAAATAGGTTCATATTTTTATTGAAATTTTATTATTTATTATTATATTTTATTTATTTATTATTTTATTATTTATTTTACATTTTTATTGAAATTTTATTGAAATCGGTGTCAATTTAGATATAGCTCCCATTTATATATAGTGCACCAATGAGTTAAGCTGTGTCCTATTGACACAACATTATGCGTAACATATCGGAATGGGTCTACAATAACGCCTGGTAAGTAAGTTTAGATGAAATTGGTTCAGATTTAGATATAGCTACCATAATATTTTCGTCCGATTTTACGTGAAACGTGCATCAAACTCTTCATGCTTTTTCGATAGACACAAAATTGTACACTACGTTCTTAAGATACTATAGCCTACGATCAATAACGTCGGTTCACATCAAAAAACATAAAAAAAGTTATTATTATTATTCAAAAAATGGGAAGTCTATTAGGATACATCTATTGAATATATCCAAAGTGGTATATGATACAGTCAGCTCCGTCCGACTTTATTACTTTCCTTACTGGTTATACCCTTCAGCAAAACAATGAGTTTTGGCAAATTTCATTTCATTTGGATCATTGACGGACGGACATGTATTAAACGTCTCGTTTTACTTCGTATATCCTCAAAAGTAGCTGGTTATACTGGTCATGTCTTACTGGTTATGTCTTTGTGCATATGTTTGTAACAGGCAAAAGGAATCGAGATAGACCCATGGTTCCTTTTGAGAATATGCATAGAACCACTTTCTGAGTCGATGTACGCATGTCCGTCTGTCTGTCCGTCCGTCTATCCGTCCGTCCATGTGTTTTTGTGAACAAAGTACAGGTCGCATTTATAATCCGATTTGGATAAAATTTGGCACAAGTCACTTATTCGACCCAAGGACGAACCCTATTGAAAAAATCCTGGGAAAAATCGGTTCAGATTTAGATATAGCTCCCATATATATTTTCGTCCGATTTAAGGTAAAAGGGGCACCAAAGTCCATCTACATGTTTCGACTTGCACGAAATTTGGCACAGAGTACTGAATTAAGTCCAGAATGATGTGTGCCAAGTTTCGAGAAAATCGGTTCAGATATAGCTCTCATATATAGTTTCGTCCGATTTTAGGCAAATGGTGCACCAAAGTCCCTATATATCATTCATTGTAATTGGTGCACCAAAATCCCTATATATCTTTCAATTTGCACGAATTTTGGTACAGGTTACTGGATTTAGTCTAGAATGATGTGTGCTAAGCTTCGTGCAAATATACATAGCTAGGACGATTGACACAAAGTACTGAAATAATATAAATTAGTCTCTGGCAAGTTTCGCAGAAATCTGTACAGATATAGGTATATATCGGCCCAGTCCGACTTTACTACTTTCCTTACTGGTTATACCCTTCACCACACTGTGGTCTTTCTGCATATGTTTGTAACAGGCAAAAGGAAACGAGATAGACACATGGTTCCTTTTGTGAATATGCATAGAATCACTTTCTGAGTCGATTTATGCATGTCCGTCCGTTTGTCCGTCTGTAGATGTTAAATTGTAAACAAAGTACAGGTCGCATTTATAATCCGATTTGGATGAAATTTGGCACAAGTCACTTATTTGGCCCAAGAACGAACCCTATTGAAACTGGGAAAAATCGGTTCAGATTTAGATATAGCTCCCATATATATTTTCGTCCGATTTAAGGTAAAAATCTACATGTTTCGATTTGCACGAAATTTGTCACAGTGTACTGAATTAGGTCCAGAATGATGTGTGCCAAGTTTCGTGAAAATCGGTCCAGATTTAGATATAACTCCCATATATAGTTTCGTCCGATTTCATGTAAATGGTGCACCAAAGTCCTTATATATCTTTCCATTACCCGAAATTTGGCACGACGTATTGAATTGGGCCTAGAGCGATGTCTGCCAAGTTTAGTGAAAATCGGTTCAGATCTAGATATATATTTTTTCGTCCGATTTAATTTAAACAATGTACCAAAGTTCTTATGTTGCATAGCGTACTGAATTTAGTCCAGAATTTTGTGTGCCAAGTTTCGTAAAAACCGGTTGAGATTTAGATATAGCTGATATGAAGTAATTGACGCATCAAGAAACCAATATATAACTAACCTGTGACAAGTTTCGTTGAAATCGTTTCATATTTGGGTATAGCTTCGATATATATTTTCGTCCGATTTTAAGTAAATTGTACATCAAACTCCTCATGTTTGTCAGATTGACATCAAATATTGCACAACGTACAAAATTGAGCCTAGAATAACGTAGTTACGTTTTTTAGAAGTACAGGCATAGCCCAACGGATGACCTATTGATATTTGTTTGAAGTCGATTTTTATAATTTTGTCCAAAACGAATGACATGTTTATGGATAGATCTATTCCGATTCCCATTTAGATAAATATTACATATTTTATTTCATCCAATTTCATGTTAATAATGCTGTTTAATATACCCAAAGTGCTGAAGGGTATCATATAGTCGGCCCCGTCCGACTTTACTACTTTCCTTACTGGTTTTTTATTTGGTTTTCTTTGGCAATGCAAGCAACCTTATCGCCTGTAGTTTGGTATTTATTTGTCTACGAGTATAAAAATCCTACCAGCAGACCTTATACAATGACATTGCTTCTATGTAAAGTTCCCGACATTTTAAATAATTTTGAAAAAAGTCATATTATTGATAGATTTTTTGATTTCTCAATTTTAGGAATAAATTACTACATTTTTAATAGGTCATATAATAGCTTACCTATAAAAGTCCTGTTTCTGTGTTAGTCTGAAAACTTTTATTTATAAAAAATCATCTACATGGAATCTTAAAGTTCCTTCAGAATAATGTTCCAACTTTCACCATACACCATTCGTTCGTCCCTTCATGTTTTACTTTCTTCAATACACAACAAGGGAAAAAAATAAATCAACAATCTACTAAACAGAAAAAAAGGCAGCAGCCATAACAGTATAGGGAATAAGATAGAGCTGACGATGACGACTATGATATAAAATAACAAAAAAGAAACGCATGTAGCACAGCTGCGTACAACTACCACACTCAAAAGCACTCGTGTATTCTACAATGTCACATACCAAAAATTACAATGTAATTTTCGTTCTTTTTTCCACATCCACATAGATTCAAGTCCTTTTTTTTTGCTTGTACATATCATAGAAATAAGTGTAAGAATTGGAAAAGGGGGAACCTGAAGAAGCGGAAATAGAAGCAAGAATAAAGAAAAGCAGCGTTACTTTTTTTTGCAAGTTCTTGATTGTAGGTTTGGTATGTGGTTATCTCAGGACAAGTGCTTTCAATTGAATTAGTCAGAGGGAATGAAACTGGTTTTCGTTTGCCTTACATCGTATAGCTTCAAGGTGTATATGGTGATATAACAATTTCTACAATCTTCACGAGAATGGAGGAAAGATAACATATATGTACGAGTATTTTCAAAAGACACTGATGTGTATTGGATTGGCGTGGCAATTTGAGATAGTGCTCTGAAATTTGCAGTACTACTCCTAGGTTCACTATTTAGGGTAGCCATATAACCGTACCTCGCAATATGAGAAGTTTTGACGATTTTTCAACAGAATGGGTTGTAATTGAACAGAAAATATCCGTACCAAATATTAACAATATTGGCACATATTTCAGAGTACTGCCCATATAACGGTAGCAATAAACATTCCATATTTTGAAGATCTTGGGCACGGTTTACAACAGAATATCTTTAATTAAAATTATCAATATTGGCAAGTATCCAGGTAATCCCTTCATTTAATTTTATATATTGGATGATCATTGAGTAGAAAATGTTCCTTAAAAAATTGTGCAAGCTTCGGAAAAGCCTCCATATAATGGCACTCCACATTTTTGGAGTTTTGGGCACGTTTTTCAACCTAATCAGCTGTAATTGGTTGTTTTATTTGGTAGCATGAACCCTACTTAAAATTGTCAATATTGGTCCACTCCTCTGTATTTTGTTTGGACACGTGTTTCAACCAAATTAGCTGTAATTTTATATTTTAAATGATCAGTGAGTACAAAATCTCCTTACAAAGAATTATCAATATTGATCCAAGTTTCCGGGGAGCACCCATATACTGGTAACCCCAATAATTTCTCATATGCTGTCAAATATTCCTACCAAAAATGTATATATCTCCATTCCCATTGTAGTAGCTAAAATATGTCATTCCGGGATATTGGAGGTGAGACACATTTCTGCGAAAAATTACCTATTTAGGTCCAAGTTTTGATATAGCAATACATACAGGTCTCGCCCCATTTTCAATACATTGACCTAATCTTCTCATAGAGTTGGCTATAATTTGGCATAACATCATCCCAGAAGTTATGCACTATATCTAAAGGTTCTTACTCCCGTTTTCCAATCTGAGTGTGATCGGTAGTTGGCATGTTCAATACGAATAGGTAACATCGGATGGAGGTTTTGGTACAACCATCAAATTAGATATTATGCTATTTTTCTAATTTTGCTGGTTTTTTGTCGGTTGTTCTCTTTACAGCTGAACTTAATGATAGATTTTTGCAAAGAAAATATCTGGTATATTAGTTTTCTCTGAGATACACATTTTTGGTATGGGATATATGCGACGTGGTCTGTTTATAAGTTCAAAGATATTGAAAAGGATTAGGCATTTAACCACCTGATTTCATATTTCCCGTTGCATATCAACATTTCATTTACTTTAAGGAACAACATGTTCATATTATTATTTTCAAACATA
>NW_026873213.1:0-14094 GCF_032173495.1 Musca vetustissima | reverse complement strand
TACCCATATATAAGGGCTATCCGAAATAATTGACTTATATTTATAATTTTTTTGTGGAGAGATTTGGTACCTATTAAGAACTCAAAATACTTAATTACAGCCAATGCTGAAATTAGGAGGTACCGTTATATGGGAGCTATCAGAAAAAGTGGACCTATATTTATAATTTTTAGTGGAGACATTAAGTATCCAATAAGAACCCAATGCACAAAATTTCAGCGTATTCGGATGAAAAACGCGCTCAATAACCCCAAAGTACCGAAAATTGGGAGTTACTGTTATGTGGGAGCTATGCCTTAACGTGGACCGATATATCCCATCTTCGAACTTGACCTGCCTGCAGCCAAAAGACAAACCAGTGCAAAATTTCAGCACCCTATCTCAATTCCTTCGGAAGATAGCGTGATTACAACAGACGGACGGACATACGGACGGACGGACATGGCTAGATCGTCTTAGAATTTTACCCTGATCAAGAATATACATACCTTATAGGGTCGGAAATGAATATTTCGATGAGTTACAAACGGAATGACAAAATTAATATACCCTCTATACTATGGTGGAGGGTATAAAAAAATGGGGTTATATGGGGACTACCCCAAAAAGTGGGCGAATACTAATAATTTTTGGTGGAGAGATTTGTTACCATATACGACTACAAAATACCAAATTGCAGCGAATTCGGTTGAAAAACGCGCTCAAGACCCCCAAAATACTGAAAATTAGGAGGTACCGTTGTATGGGGGCTACCAGAAAAACATTACGAGACATTAAGTATCCAATAAGAACCCAATGCACAAAATTTCAGCGTATTCGGATGAAAAACGCGCTCAAGAACCCCAAAATACCGAAAATGGGAGTTACTGTTATGTGGGAGCTATGCTTAAACGTGGACCGATATATCCCATCTTCGAACTTGACCTGCCTGCAGCCAAAAGACAAACCAGTGCAAAATTTCAGCACCCTATCTCAATTCCTTCGGAAGATAGCGTGATTACAATAGACGGACGGACATAGGGACGGACATGGCTAGATCGTCTTAGAATTTTACCCTGAGCAAGAATATATATAGCTTATAGGGTCGGAAATCAATATTTCGATGAGTTACAAACGGAATGACAAAATTAATATACCCAAAATTAATTTTGTGTGGACATTTAGCACCCAATAGGATCCTAACGTACCAAATTTCAGTGAATTCGGTTGAAAAACGCGCTCAAGAAACCAAAAATACCGAAAATATGGGGTACCCATATATGGGGGCTACCCTAAAAAATTTACCTATATTTATAATTTTTTGTTTAAAGATTTGGTACCTATTAAGAACTCAAAATACTTAATTGTAGCCAATGCGGTGGAAAAGTACGATCAAAACCGTCAAAATACTGAAAATTTGAAGGTACCGTTATATGGGGGCTATCAGAAAAAGTGGACCTATATTCATAATTTTTAGTGGAGACATTAAGTATCCATTAAGAACTTACTTGCTTACTTAGCTGGCTTGTTACAGAACGGTTGTTCCATAAGCCGAGCTTAAAAAAAAAAGATTTCCAAGCGCGTCGGTCTTGTGCGCAAGTCCACGAATTTGGAAGACCACGTTCCAAGATGTTGTTTTCTACTTGGTCTTTCCATCTAATTCGTGGCCTTCCCTTTCTACGGGAACCATCAGTAGGGTCATTTTTATAGCCACCGTTGTCGCTGCAGCTCAATACGACTGACTATGTGGAAGTCCGCATATAAATTGTAGAGCTCGTGGTTCATTCGACGCCGATATTCACCGTCGACGCAGATCGGCCCGTAGATCTTTCGGAGAATTTTTCTCTCAAACACCCCAAGCGCTGCCTCATCTGCTTGCGCAAGTACCCATGCTTCTGATCCATATAATAGCACGGGTAGTATCAGCGTCTTGTAAAGTGTGAGTTTGGTCTGGCGAGATGTGGCCTTGTTTCTAAACTGCTTACTTAGACCATAGTAGCATCTGTTGGCCATCACAATCCTTCTCCGAATTTCAAAACTGATATCATTCGTTTTATTTATGGCGGTACCAAGGTATATAAATTCTTTAACTACCTCGAAGCTGTAGTTCTCAAGTTCCACAGTTGGTCCGAGTCTACTGGACGTCTTGCGCATTGATACCATCAACTTGGTCTTCTCGCCGTTTACTGCCAAACCCACTTTGGCAGACTCCTTTTCAATTTGTTCAAAGGTGGCTGTTACCGCTCGCAATGTTCGACCCATTATATCGATGTCATCGGCGTAGGCGAGTAACTGGTGTTGTTTGGTGTACAGAATGCCATTTCTGTTCACCTTTGCGTCTCGTATGACCTTTTCTAGTAGGATGTTAAAAAGATCACGCGACAAACTGTCACCTTGTCTGAATCCTCGTTCGGTATTGAAGGGCTCCGATAGGTCCTTTCCTACTTTAACGGCTGACCTTGTGCCACTTAAAGTTATCCTGCATAGCCGTATTAATTTTGCAGGAATGCCGAACGCAGACATGGCTTTAAACACCTCTTAACGGGTAGGGCTGTCGAATGCGGCTTATAGTCGACAAATAGGTGGTGTGTGTCGATGTGTTTTCCAATAAGAACCCAATGCACAAAAGTTCAGCGTATTCGGAGGAAAAGCGCGCTCAAGAACCCCAAAATACCGAAAATTGGGAGTAACTGTTATATGGGAGCTATGCCTAAACGTGGACCGATATATCCCATCTTCGAACTTGACCTGCCTGCAGACAAAAGACAAACCAGTGCAAAATTTCAGCACCCTATCTCAATTCCTTCGGAAGATAGCGTGATTACAACAGACGGACGGCAGAGAGACGGACGGACATGGCTAGATCGTCTTAGAATTTTACCCTGATCAAGAATATACATACCTTATAGGGTCGGAAATGATTATTTCGATGAGTTACAAACGGAATGACAAAATTAATATACCCTCTATACTATGGTGGAGGGTATAAAAAAATGGGGTTATATGGGGACTACCCCAAAAGCTGGGCGAATACTAATAATTTTTGGTGGAGAGATTTGTTACCATATACGACTACAAAATACCAAATTGCAGCGAATTCGGTTGAAAAATGCGCTCAAGACCCCCAAAATACTGAAAATTAGGAGGTACCGTTGTATGGGGGCTACCAGAAAAACATTACGAGACATTAAGTATCCAATAAGAACCCAATGCACAAAATTTCAGCGTATTCGGATGAAAAACGCGCTCAAGAACCCCAAAATACCGAAAATGGGAGTTACTGTTATGTGGGAGCTATGCTTAAACGTGGACCGATATATCCCATCTTCGAACTTGACCTGCCTGCAGCCAAAAGACAAACCAGTGCAAAATTTCAGCACCCTATCTCAATTCCTTCGGAAGATAGCGTGATTACAATAGACGGACGGACATAGGGACGGACATGGCTAGATCGTCTTAGAATTTTACCCTGAGCAAGAATATATATAGCTTATAGGGTCGGAAATCAATATTTCGATGAGTTACAAACGGAATGACAAAATTAATATACCCAAAATTAATTTTGTGTGGACATTTAGCACCCAATAGGATCCTAACGTACCAAATTTCAGTGAATTCGGTTGAAAAACGCGCTCAAGAAACCAAAAATACCGAAAATATGGGGTACCCATATATGGGGGCTACCCTAAAAAATTTACCTATATTTATAATTTTTTGTTTAAAGATTTGGTACCTATTAAGAACTCAAAATACTTAATTGTAGCCAATGCGGTGGAAAAGTACGATCAAAACCGTCAAAATACTGAAAATTTGAAGGTACCGTTATATGGGGGCTATCAGAAAAAGTGGACCTATATTCATAATTTTTAGTGGAGACATTAAGTATCCATTAAGAACTTACTTGCTTACTTAGCTGGCTTGTTACCGAACGGTTGTTCCATAAGCCGAGCTTAAAAAAAAAAAAGATTTCCAAGCGCGTCGGTCTTGTGCGCAAGTCCACGAATTTGGAAGACCACGTTCCAAGATGTTGTTTTCTACTTGGTCTTTCCATCTAATTCGTGGCCTTCCCTTTCTACGGGAACCATCAGTAGGGTCATTTTTATAGCCACCGTTGTCGCTGCAGCTCAATACGACTGACTATGTGGATGTCCGCATATAAATTGTAGAGCTCCTGGTTCATTCGACGCCGATATTCACCGTCGACGCAGATCGGCCCGTAGATCTTTCGGAGAATTTTTCTCTCAAACACCCCAAGCGCTGCCTCATCTGCTTGCGCAAGTACCCATGCTTCTGATCCATATAATAGCACGGGTAGTATCAGCGTCTTGTAAAGTGTGAGTTTGGTCTGGCGAGATGTGGCCTTGTTTCTAAACTGCTTACTTAGACCATAGTAGCATCTGTTGGCCATCACAATCCTTCTCCGAATTTCAAAACTGATATCATTCGTTTTATTTATGGCGGTACCAAGGTATATAAAGTCTTTAACTACCTCGAAGCTGTAGTTCTCAAGTTCCACAGTTGGTCCGAGTCTACTGGACGTCTTGCGCATTGATACCATCAACTTGGTCTTCTCGCCGTTTACTGCCAAACCCACTTTGGCAGACTCCTTTTCAATTTGTTCAAAGGTGGCTGTTACCGCTCGCAATGTTCGACCCATTATATCGATGTCATCGGCGTAGGCGAGTAACTGGTGTTGTTTGGTGTACAGAGTGCCATTTCTGTTCACCTTTGCGTCTCGTATGACCTTTTCTAGTAGGATGTTAAAAAGATCACGCGACAAACTGTCACCTTGTCTGAATCCTCGTTCGGTATTGAAGGGCTCCGATAGGTCCTTTCCTACTTTAACGGCTGACCTTGTGCCACTTAAAGTTATCCTGCATAGCCGTATTAATTTTGCAGGAATGCCGAACGCAGACATGGCTTTAAACACCTCTTAACGGGTAGGGCTGTCGAATGCGGCTTATAGTCGACAAATAGGTGGTGTGTGTCGATGTGTTTTCCAATAAGAACCCAATGCACAAAAGTTCAGCGTATTCGGAGGAAAAGCGCGCTCAAGAACCCCAAAATACCGAAAATTGGGAGTAACTGTTATATGGGAGCTATGCCTAAACGTGGACCGATATATCCCATCTTCGAACTTGACCTGCCTGCAGACAAAAGACAAACCTGTGAAAATTTCAGCACCCTATCTCAATTCCTTCGGAAGATAGCGTGATTACAACAGACGGACGGACGGACATGGCTAGATCGTCTTAGAATTTTACCCTGATCAAGAATATATATACTTTATAGGGTCGGAAAGGAATATTTCGATGAGTTACAAACGGAATGACAAAATTAATATATCCTCCATACTATGGTGGAGGGTATAAAGAGGGGGTTATATGGGGACTACGCCTAAAAGGGGTTGACTATTAATAAGTTTTGGTAGGGATATTTGTTTCCATATACGGCTACAAAATCGGTTGAAAAACGCACTCAAGAACCTCTAAATGCCGAAATTTGGTTAACCACGTTGGTCACCCTATTTTCTATTTTAAAGTTTTTCTTCTTTTCTCCTAAATATGCATCTCTGTCTCTCTGTACTATATGCAAATGTTTCCTTTTTCTACTAGTTGTTCCTCTTTTCTAAATTGTCAATAAAATCACTTTTGTACTAACCAGCAAACATCACTGTTCTTGGTAAGATGCGCTTCCAATTTCTATACCGAATGTTCAACGAATAAAATTCCACCATTTCATTTTCCTTTTTCTAAAAAACCGAGGAGAAATTATTCCTACATAAAAGAATATTCTTTCCTCATTTCGGCAGCAGTTATCCATCCCAGCTTTTGCAGAAAATCCAGTTTGGCATTTTCATTTTGGTCCTTCTAGCCGGATATTTGCCTTTTTTTTCATCATTCAAAGTGAACAATAGTGCATTCTTCTGTGTGGTGTTCAAGTGCGTTTTGCCGACGGCAATTGGTTTTTTCTTTTTTGTCAAACGCACAGTGTTTCCAGCTACAGTGTTAATTACTTTCATTTTCTGTTTTTCAAAGAACACCACACTATTTTCAATTTAAGGGGACCCCCCCCCATTCTCGGGGTCAAAATTTTTGTTGATATAATTCGAATCTACACTGATTAAAGAATATCTCTACAAAATTTCAAGTGAAAATCTCAAGAACTCTTGAAGATATAGCCGATTTATTGTGTCAGCATCAAGTGGCGGCTGAAGGGCTTCTCAAACTTTAAACGCGTTTTTCTCTAAACATTTTGTTGCGAATGGCGGGCACGATAACTCAAAAACTAATTATCCAATCGGTTCCAAATTTTGCAACGTTTCTCTGGGAGTGTATAGCTCTCGTATGAACTAGGATAAAGCCAATCGGTGAAGAACTTCCTTATTTTTTTGGTAAAAAATCGGGGATTTTCGGAAAATATTTTCTCAACAATCCACAATTTTGTTAATTTTAGAGCGAAGTCAATAGTCCTAGTTGGTTTGGTAAAAAAATCGGCGATTTTCGGAAAATATTTTTTCAACAATTTACAATTTTGTTAATTTTAGAGCGAAGTCAATAGTACTAGTTCATACGAGAGCCAGACATGTACTCTTTCTAACACCGTTGGAATTTTCGGATTGTGATATTCCAGTGAGGAGTTATCATGCCCGCCATCAAAAATAAGGACTTTTCTTTAATTACAAAAAACAACCACAAAACAATAACAATCTTTTTTTGCAAATTATTTTTCTTCTCTTTTAAATCTTCAATTATATATGTGCAAAGTTGCAAACCTTAACAAGCATTTGTATTCATTTACCAGCCCATTGAAAATCTTGAAAAATTAAAATCGAGAATGGGTGGGTTCCCTTAATTAAATTCAAATTTTGGTGGAATATTCAATTATTATATTTTCGAATTATTATTTTCATTAATTATTCTAATTCATATTATTGCCCTATTTATATTCATTTCTAAAGTGCTTACAAAACAAACATATTTTCATTTTTTTCCTATTCGCGACAGTGTGTTTGCTCCAATTATTCTTTTCCTTTTTTTATTTTCTACCGCGAGAATTGTGTGTTATTTTCTTCTTTATGATCATTAAATCTCCTTAACACAGTAGTTATTGTAGAACAATAACTACTCGTTGAAATATAACACACCGCCATACGTATATTTCTTCTATTTTTTCTTGTTGGGTTGTTCGTTTGTTCGGTCATCCAACGACCAGCGTTCATTACCGCACTGCTTGTTCTCGCTCAACACACATTCATACTTACATTATTTCTCCTGTTGTTTGGTGGCCGCTGTTGGTTTGTTCGTGCGAGTTAAGTAATTTTAAATAAAATTACTTTTAATATTTAAAAGTTTATTTAATTAATCCGACATAAGAACTTCTTCATTTATCCAAAGTTAAAATTAGACTGAACATAAAACTAGGAATACACAATTTTATAACTGAATATTTTAAGTACTTAAACTAAGAATTAGGATAGAAAGAAAATATATGAAATATGGAATTATTGATAATGAGAGTAATATAGAAAATAAGATTAAAACTAGGTGAAAACAAAATATAAGATAGCTATAAATAGATTAAGAGGGAACATATTTTAATTATGTTTTGATACAATTATTTTTTATAATAACTTTCCCATCGCTAGTATTTGGACATTCCTGTGTCCTAAAAAATATTACCAATTACTTTTAACTAATTTATTATATTGTTAAATAGATTTAATATATTTACATTTTTTAATTATCATTTGAAAATACTGTGAATTACATTTCATTTTTCAAAATTACTAGTATCAACTACGCCACTGTATTTTTTCCTTCTTTGTATATTTGAACAATGCACATTTTTCAATTCACTTACTCTAAATTTCGGTTGTTCTTTATGTCTAACTGCTCTATAGTTCTTAATATAACCCTTTTCTCTTATTTCAATATAATGTTCTCTTTTTCTATTTCTCTTATCAATATACTCTTTTTTAATTTTTAAAATGTTTTCATATATTTTATTTTTGTCTCATTTCCCATGTTCGATATCAAACGGGTTTTCCTTTGTTACTGAATGAAAACTATTATTGTAAAATTCAATGCATTTGCTAATTTTATCCTTTATCATCGTTATATTTTCAATTGTCATTGTCCTAATTTTTTCGCTGATTGTATTATGTAATCTTTCGATGTCTCCATTGCCAGTATGACTATTATATTTCGCCAAGTGAAGAAGAATATTTTCATTTTTTAAAAAATCTTTAATGTTTACGCTCTTGAATTCGTTGTCAGTTATAAGTTTTGTAAAATGTCTTTTTGTGAAATGTATTGTCTTATTTTTTCGATTATTGTTTGATTAGTTCTGTCTTCGAGATAAAATGCGGAAGCAAATTTTGAAAATCGGTCAATAAAGGTTAAGAAATTTGATTTTGAGTTTGTGTAAACATCCATATGAATTATTTGGCCTACATCGGTTGGAGTTTCTGTTAAAATAAATTTTGGTCGTGTGGGTTTCCGATCAAACTTAGCTCTATTGCATATATCACAGTTACTCACATACTTTTGAACTAATGTTTGGAAAATATATACGTCTTTTTAGTCCTTCATAGTTTTCGTTTATACCAGTATGACCCGTTTCATTTTTGTGGTATAAATGTATCTGATTATACGTCTCATCCTCAGAGGACATGTCAACAGCATGATAAGAACATCTAACAAATTTAATTTAATTATTTCCCTCAAATAAGTTTATTATTGTTTTTTGCAAAATATTGTATCTGTGATCATCAAGCTCTGTATATATTCCAACTTTTCCTTTTCCTATATTTTGAGTTAATATATTATTTAAATTGTCCATTATGTCAACTGAATCAAAAAATATTTTTTATTTCCATGCTTCATTTCCACATCTTTGATCTTATTTTTTGTTAATATTACCTGCGTCTTGAACCTGTTAACTACAGTATTTAAAATAGGTATATGATCATTCCTCTCCTCCTCTTGAGAGTGAATTGTCCCCATTTCATCCTCCACGTTGTTGTACAATGAGTCCACATCACTTAAAGAACTAAAAACATATATTTCTCCATTTTCATCGATTCTACTTAGGAAATCGGCAACAATATTATCCTTCCATTTTATATAATTCACCGTTATACTCGCTTAACTTAATAATCCATCTATATAATCTGGGTTTTAAATCTCAGCTTTGCGACTTTATAAACAACCATCGTAAAGGTTGGTGATCTGACAAAATTTCAAATCTTGATCCATATAAATATGGTCGATAATATGCAGTAGCCCAAACAATAGCTAAAAGCTCTTTTTCTGTTGCTGAATAGTTTTTTTCATGTTGGTTTAATGTTCTACTAGCAAATGAAATTGGATGACCATTTTGTTGCAACACTGCTCCTAGAGCATTTTAGCTAGCATCTGTTATAAGCTGAAACGGGTTGTTAAAATCGGGGTACTTAAGTGCCGGTGCTTCTGTTACAATTAACTTAAGTTTTTCGAAAGCATTCCTAAAATTTGGATCGCAAATATTTAACTTAACATCTTTCTTTAAATATCTAATAATTGGATATGATACACGGGAATAGTCCCTTATAAATTTGCGATAATATCCAGTCATTCCTAAAAAGGACTTAATTCCTTTAATAGTATGAGGAAGCTTAATATTTTGGATCGTCGCTACTTTTGCAGGATTCGGTTTGACGCCTTCAGATGTTAAAACGTGGCCTAGGTATAATGTTTCTTTAGCAAAAAATTTACATTTATTTATTTGAATTTTGAGGCTAGCTTTCCTTAATGTATTTAAAACTTTTTTAATGTTACAAACATATTCTTGCAGACTTGTGGAAAATATCAGTATGTCATCTAATAAAAAACACAAATTTTATTTATGTATTCTCGCAAAACTGCGTTGATGAGCCTTTGAAAGGAGCGTTTTTTTAAGCCAAAAGGCATTCTGAGATATTCGTAGTGCCCGTAAGGGGTGGAAAAAGCTGTTTTCGACCGATCTTCTTCCTTGAGAAGTATCTGGTGAAAACCTTTGGCCAAATCTATAGTGGTAAAATATTGGGCTCGTCCTAACTTATCTAATATGTCTTCAATATTAGGGATAGGAAACTTATCTTCTACTGTAATTTCATTTAACTTTCGGTAATCTATTACAATTCGCCATTTTTGTTCCCCCGAATGATCAATTTTTTTAGGTACAATCCATAAGGGACTGTTGTATGGTGAATTGCTTTCTTTTATTAACATTTCATCTATTTGTCTATATATTTCCTTTTCGTGGATTTGTGGATAGCGATACATTTTGGTATATACTGGTCGGTCATTAGTTGTACGTATTTCATGTTGAACCAAGTCTGTGCTTGTTAAAATTTGACCCACTGTATATATTAAATCATTATATGTTTCTAAGTTTGAACTATATGGCTGATTCATATGATTTGATTTATATTTAGGTATTGCGCCTTGATAAGAGCTATTATATATATTGGGGTACTGATTAGAGTTATTTTGAGAACTATAGGCATGGGTATGGATCTAATAACATCTATTTTAAAAATTATTACTTTGTGTATTTCGATTATTAAAATTTGATCTATTTTGATAACTGTTTTTAAATTGCCCGGAATTATAAAATGATGAATTATGTGCATTCTGATTTTCAATGTTTCTATTATGTGAGTTATTACTTTTGTTAAAATGGCTGCAGTGGCTGTTATTGTTACTATTTATTTGAAAATTAGTTCGAATTAATCCCTCTCTTTCCAGTAATTATCTTAATTTTACAATATTTCTATTTATAATAACTGATGCTAAATTTATGTCTAAGTTATTCATGAAAGTTTTTAAAATAATTCTTTCCGAGTTCACATTATTAAATTCTACAGGTTTTTCTTTGTCATACTCGAATTTCTCATTAATTTTACATAAAATATATCTTAAGTCATTATAATAATTTACAATATTAATATTTTTCGCAGCAAATTCATCTTGAATAAAGTTGGTGGTAGCTTTCTCTCACCCCAAAATTACTTACCAATGCCTCTTTGGTTTCCTCCCACGTTGTATTTAGTCCCAATGTTCTCAGTATATGGAGAGCTTCTCCCTGCAACTTATTCAAAACAACTCTTTGATATATGTACTCTTTTACATCTGGATTCGATTCCACAAGGGAGAAAACGGTCTCAGCCTCTCTTAAAAACGAAGAGAGAGCTTAAGTATCATCGCCTCTAAATTCATGGATTCTCTGGGCGTCTTTGAGAACATCATTGATCGACATCATTGTATGGCTTTTTGATACTGTATTTAGTTGTTGTTATAGTTTATATTTTTAGGTTTAGATTATTGTTGTTTTTAATTTAGTTTTAAAATCTCTCGCTCTTCCTATCTTCTTTTATTCACTTCTTTTATTAGTAGTTATGCTTTTTGCATTAGGCTTCTTAGAAATGATGTAATCATTTAATTTGATGATGTAATTTATCAAATTAGTTTTTTTAATTATGGTGAAATGTTATTAAGAATTAGTTTTATATGTTTATAAAATACTAATTTCGTCACTTTTATATATTTAGCACTTAATTAACAAGTAATTTATTTTAAATTATTTTGAATGAAAATATTAAAGTTTTTTCTGCTTTTTTTGTTTGTTAATTATTCAGTTTTTAAATTTGGTATAGTATTCCTCACTGATTTATGATAAACTTTAGTTTGAAATCGGTTCGAATGATCAATTGCGCCAGTTAAGTAATTTTAAATAAAACCACTTTTAATATTTAAAATTTATTTAATTAATCCGACATAAGAACTTCTTCATTTATCCAAAGTTACAATTAGACTGAACTTAAAACTAGGAATACACAATTTTATAACTGAATATTTTTAGTACTAGAACTAAGAAATAGGATAGAAAGAAAATATATGAAATATGGAATTATTGATAATGAGAGGAATATAGAAAATAAGATTAAAACTAGGTGAAAACAAAATATAACATAGCTATAAATAGATTAAGAGGGAACATATTTTAATTATGTTTTGATACAATTATTTTGTATCATAACTTGCGTTCAGCCAACCACCAGAGTTCTCTTATATGTGTTTTCACTCAACAGTAGTAAAGCTATTCTCTTTACGTGTGCGTGCACCATACCGTCGTTCCTTTCATATGGTCGCACTGTAACTTGTTTGCGACATTCATACATAAATATATTATTCGAACATATATAAAGGTAGTTGGTGCTGTACTTTTTTCTTGTTCATTTTTAGTTCACATTACGGCCGCTAAGGTGCGCTCTCCATATAAGGAAATTCTGAGAAAAACTTGATTTTTTCGAGACTTATTCAAATATTTTGGTTTTTCTTGGACATTTACATCCTGTGATTCGTTCCTTCGTCTGTGCTTATTTGTAGTACATACTCTCACCACTAGAGGGCGTTCCGTAAATTCAAAACCATTTAGAAAACTTTAATTTCCTCGATTATTGATCAATACTTCCTGGATCTACTTCGATCGTTTGGACATCACTCAACTGCACATTTGTTCAGACGGTGTAATCATTCGTAGTTTGCTCCATTGTCACCAGGGGGCGCTTTACGTAGATCAAAATACATCGAAAAACATAATATTTTCAGTATTATTCCAATTTCTTTCGGATTTTCTTTGGTTTTTCGTAGACATAACCTACTGCATTTATTTTCTTCCATCGTTTTACCAATTGTACATTCCATTACCACTAGGTGGCGCTGTACAGAAAAGAAAATACAAAGGAGAACGTATTTTTCAACAACTTTTTAGATATTTTGACCAAATTTGCTTGGGATATTATCCTACTTCCTCTCGTTCTTACAGTTCTTCGTTTATTCTGTACCAGTTTCTTGTTCTAACTCAATTTTCATTCATTTTCACTGATTAATCATGTCCTTGGAAGCCTTCATTCGCCAAGCTGATCGCCTGGTCACCAAATTCCGAAGTAGTCGGTGGTAATGTTCCTTTGACGTCTGTCCAATTCGTAAAAATCCATATTTCAGAAGTTAAATCCTTATGGGCAGACACGATGAACACGAAGAAGATTCAGATGCCGCTTCGGAGCTCGAGACATTTCAGGCCAAATACAATAGTGCCTATATCACTTATTGTGAGTGCTTGGCTCGGCTCACACAGTTGTCTGAGGATCTCCAAAGGCACACAGTTCCTAAAGAGCCTTCAGGTTTACCTCCGAACCCTCCGATCCAGAGTCATAATGCTACAATCCATAATGATCATGGTTCAAATTATTCCTTCAATCTGCCTCCTTCGGTATCGAAGTCTTTAACGGGGATTATATGTCATGGGCTACTTTCCGAGATATGTTCACAGCCGTGTATATAAATAATTATAGGCTCAGTCCATTCGAGCGATTGTTTCATTTGACCCAGAAGACTAAAGGCGAAGCTCGAGATATTGTTCATTGACAAATCAAGGTTTTCAATTTGCTTGGAAAGGTTGGTGCGATCGTTTCGAAAATAAGCGAATTACTGTTAATGGTCAGTTAAAAGTTCTATTCAATCTTCCTCTAATTAATTCCGAGTCAGCGAGTGCAATTAAGTCATTGCAACGCGACATAAATTCTTGTATTGCTGCGTTATCTCTGTACGATACCGACATCAGAAGTTGGGACCCAATATTTGTTTTTCATTGTTCGAATCGTCTTCCTGACTCAACTCTGACGCTTTGGGAACAAGGTTTGGCTTACAAGACTGTTATTCCAAAATGGGCTCACCTTGATTCTTTCCTTACGAATCGACATCGTTGGGACCCAATATTTGTTTTTCTTTGTTTGAATCGTCTTCCTGACTCAACTCTGACGCGTTGGGAACAAGGTTTGGCTGACCAGACTGTTATTCCAAAATGGGCTCACCTTGATTCTTTCCTTACGAATCGACATCGTACGCTCGAATCCGTCTCCGAGTTGCGCAATTATCCGAAGTCTGATGGCCATAAAACTAAATCCTATAACCATTCAAATAATTCGAAGTTCAGCTCGTTCCAGACCAATGTTACGGCTCCAAATTGTCATTTGTGCACAAATTCTGCTCATATTATCCGAAAATGTCCTACCTTCATTGCTATGGA
>NW_026873212.1:0-141396 GCF_032173495.1 Musca vetustissima | reverse complement strand
AAGAACAACAGCAACATTGTTTCACAAAAACTGTCCAACACATTTGTTCTTGGGTGGACGACATCACGTCAATAGAATATAAAACATAAAAAGCAATCTTCATTTTTATTGTCTCAATACTTCAGAAAAATACAAAAACAGAAGACAGAAGAGAACTGAGAAAATCTGATTTTGCAACAAAAAAGGTATTATTGTCATAAGAGGTAGTGTTGGCAGTAGTGGTAGTTGCATTAAATACTGTATTGAGTGACATCAAAGATTTGAAACAATTGAAGTTTAATGTCTTAATTTCTGTTGTGTCAGTGTGTTTTTGCTTTTGTTTGCTCACAATTGTGTTCATGTTATGAATGCGGAATTAAATTCCTTTAAGGGAAGTTTTGGACTATACAAACCGCACAATTGTTATATTTATTCCAATCACATAATCTACGTATTGTTTCCAAACCAAATATGTCATGTTATAAGAAGAGGTCACAACAGAGAAGAATTAGCCCTTGATAAAACCTATAAAAATGGTTCTATCAATAAGAGATTTGATAACCAACGAGACTTCAAAATATAAAATTACATTCAATTTGGCTGGAAACGTGCCAAATTTCGAAAAAATGGTCGGAATTTTTATATGGGTAGCACTCATATAATATCGCTGATCGCTTTAAAATTATACATGAAGTGTATGTTATGGTCAAGAACGACACCTATAATTTTCGATGATGACCAGATGTCATTTTGGACATGAAATGGACCGACAACGTTATTTTTGTTTGGTTTTCTAGTCACTCTCTATTATAACCCGAACATCACTAACGGGGAAAAAATCAGGACAACTAATTAGAATACCTGTTTTCATACCAGAGTAAGAAAAAATATCTGTCGCCCACTAATCGGCCAAAAGAGTGCAAATATCGCGAAATACATTTGTGTGATAGTTGTGTAAGGTATCATATGGTCATTCCGTCCGACGCTCGCTGGTTTTATGTACAGTTTGTACGCCTAGAAACAGCATTTGACCGCTTCCCTGGCCATGCCATTAAAATTCTGCTAGGAGATTTTAATGCAATTCGAAAATTTTCGTCTCCATGAAGAAACTTCCGACAAAGCCATGAGAACCAGATTTAAGCATGTCGTTAAACACAAGGCCGGTCACCTGGATTTCTCCTTATCAAGCGACGAGAAATCTAAATAATCATGTTGTGATAACGGAAGGCATTCATCCAATGTATTAGACGTTCGATCAATCCAAGGAGCGAATATCGATTCAGACCACTACCTTGTAGCAGCCAAGGTTCACACAATTGTTCACAAAATTGGAGAAAATCAAAGTGTCGTTATTCATGAGTTGTTGTAGTTTTTGTATTTAGAACAGTCTAAAATAGAGACACGTGATATTTATTAGTGCTAAATATAAAGTACCGTTACATAGCTGGCCGTGCAAGCCACTAATACAATTTATTCTATAAATTGGCTTATATTTCTGTGGGGCTTAGTCAACTTTGAGTGCGTATTATTTCGATTGTGTTCACAATAATTAATTAGTGTAAAATGGAAAATATAGATACAAGTGAGCATTTTTATATTAAATCAAAACATTTTTATGTTTGCGACACTATACTTGAAAATAACCCTTTAGTCTATGAAGACTTTAAAAAGTTAATGTAATTTGATAGATTGACTTTCAGTAGGCTATTAAAAAAAATGACCCAAATTTTGCACACAAATTAAGTGATAAGTAATGAGTTAATTTAAGTTTATTTCAAGTTGCGATTTTTTGTGTTTTACGAGTAATGCCTCTTTTATCTAGGCAACCTCCGTATAAAAAAACGAACTTTTTGAAATATGGCGAAAAGAAGGTAACAAAAAGACAACATCTGTCGACAACATTTCGGATGAAAGAGAGAAATTTTTAAAGCAAATAGTACATTAATTTTGCTTAACATTAGCGCAAAATTTGGAAAAATGTCACAGAAATATGAATGTTTTCAAAGACAACCGTTAAGGAAAGATCAAAAGTCAGACTGGACCGACTATATGATACCCTTTACCACTTTGGGTACAAACAAAAATGATAATGTGTACAATATCCTGTTGATAGAAAGACATACCATCTTTGGATGACCATTAACATGGAATCGGGTAAAAAACAAATGTGATCTACATAGATATTTGACCCGATGAAAACCATACACAGGACATTCTGAAATCTATAAGAAAATTGCATGCCAATCGCATAAATATTGAAAGTTTGGTGCACCATTTACCAAAAATCTCAATATGGACCGATTTCCAGGAAAACTTCATAGATGCCAAACTGGTGAAAACTTCATAGATGCCAAACTGGTGCAAAATACAGTACGCTGTGCAAAATTTCGTTTAAATCGGACCATTGTTGGGAGTTTGGTGCACCATTTACATAAAATCGGACGAAACTATATATGTGTGCTATATATAAATTTGGACCGATTTCAAAAAAATTTCACAGATGTCAAACTCGATTAAATTCCGTACGCTGTGCTACATTTTGTCCCAATCGGGCAAACATTTTCAGTTTGGTGCACTATTTACCTAAAATCGGACGAAACTATATATGGGAGCTATATCTAAATCAGAAGCGATTCCAACAAAACTTCGCATACATCAATCTGGACATAATTTAATACACTGTGTAAAATTTTGTCGCAATCGTACCAATATTGGCAGTATGGTGCTCTGGTTACATAAAATTGGACGAAACTATATATGGGAGCTATATCTTAATCTGAACCGATTTCAACAAAACTTGACACATACCAATCTAGACCTAATTCAATACTATGTGCAAAATTTTGTCTAAATCGGACCAATATTGGCAGTATGGTGCACCATTTACATAAAATCGGACGAAAATATATATATATATATATGGGAGCTATATCCAAATCTGAACCGATTTCTTCCAAATTCAAAAATAACGATTCAAGTAACAAAAAAATCAGTTGGGCCAAATTTCATGTTGCCGCTATTAATTTTGCACAGAAAAAGTGGTCATTTGACCTATAGTGCAATGTTGCAGCAAAGGTGCGATCTAACACAACACGGAAAATCAACGTAGAAAAGCTGCAAACAAAACAGGTAGCCGAGAAAGCACTTCATGTCCCGATAACAATATAGAAGCACAATGGCAGAGAATTGCCCACTTCCTACGAACTGCAGCAAAATCAACACTTGGGTACCAAAGACCGCCATCAAGAAATCCATGGTACGATCAGGAGTGTCGTAATGCTACTGATATGAAAAACGCAGCGTATAGGGCAAGCCTGCCGACAGAAGCAACACATAATGCGATGGATAACTATCGGGAGAAAAGGAGAGAGGAGAAACGTGTTTTCAGAAAAAAAAGGAGAAAGAACAAGAAAGAACGTGGGCGGGAGCAAATCGAGATATGCAGGAGTCAGAATGATGTGGGAAAATTTTACCAACGAGTAAAACACAAAACAGAAGGCTTTGGTGCAGGCACATCCTTCTGTAGAAATGAATAAGGAAACCTGGTGACAGATACAGATATATCGGAATCTGGAAGGAGCTTTTTTCAAAACTTCTGGTATCACATAGTAACTGTGAAGAAGATACTCCAGAACCAATAAAAGGTTATTGTATAGATTGTATACCACCTAGCCACGATGAGGTCAGATCAGCTGAAGAATAATAAAGTAGCAGGTGCCGATGTGTTACAAGCCGAACTATTTCCGACTAGTGGTCAGATGTTGATCAGCAACATGCACCACCTGATTAGCATAATTTGGCTAGAGGAATGCATGCCCAATGCTTCCAATATCAGCACCGTGTGCCCCGTGCACAAAAAGGAGGCAGGACGATATGTGCCAAATATAAAGGAATCAGTCTCCTCCTCATCGCATATAAAGTGCTATTCAGCGTGCTGTGTGAACGACTGAAGCCAATGGTCAACGACATTATTGGACCATACCAATGCGGCTTCAGACCTGACAAATCCACCATTGACCAGATTTTCAATCTGCGCCAAATCCTGGAAAATATCCAAGAAAAACACATCGACACATTCCACCTATTCGTCGACTATTCGTTGAAGGCATGTCAGCATTTGCACATTCCTGCAAAATTAATACGGCTATGCATTATAACTTTAACTGGCACAAGGTCAGCAGTTAAAGTTGGAAAGGACCTTTCGGAGCCCTTCAACACCGAACGAAGATTCAGAAAAAAGTGACAGTTTGTCGTGTGACCTGTTTAATATCCTACTGGAAAAGGTCATACGAGAGGCAAAGGGGAACAGAAATGGCACTCTGTACACCAAATAGCATGAGTAACACATGCTGGCATACACAGACGACATCGACATAATGGGTCGAACATTGAGAGCGGTAACAGCCACCTTTAAACAAATCGAGAAGGAGTCTATCAAAGTGGGCAGTAAAATGCGAGAAGACCAAGCTGATGTCATCAACGCGCAAGACGTCCAATAGACTCGGACCAACTGTGGAACGAGGTAGTTAAAGATTTTATAAACCTTGGTACCGTCATAAACAAAACGAATGACATCAATTTTTAAATTCGGAGAAGGATAGTGATGGCCCACAGATGCTACTATGGCCTGAGCAAACAACTCCAAAGCAAGGTTATCTCCCGCCAGACCAACCTCACACTCTACAAGACGCTGATACTATCCGTGCTGTTATATGAATCTGAAGCATGGGTACTTCGCAAGTTTGAGAAAAAAATTCTCCGAAAGACCTATGGGCCAATCTGCGTTGACGGTGAATATCGCCGTCGAATGAACCATGAGTTGTACTAGCTATTCTCGGACATTGACATTGTTAGACGTATTAAGCTGCAGCCACTACGTTGGCTAGGTCATGTTGTGAGAATGGATGAAGATGCCCCAGCCCAGAAGGAATATAAAAGCGAACCAGCTGATGGTTCACGCAGAAGGGGAAGGCCACGAATAAGATGAAAAGACCAAGTGGAAGACAACATTGTCGAATATGGTCTTTCAAATTGGAAAAACTGCGCAAAAGACCGACGCGCCTGGAATTAGTTTTTAAGCTCGGCTTAAAAACGAAAGTTCTGTCACAAGCCAGCTAAGTAAGTAAAGTAATTTGGGAATCAATCTGCGCTAAGAGTTTCTAGAATGGTTTGGAGTCCCATAGAATTATTACTATACATTAAATTTATTACCTTTTTTAAATGCAAAAGAAATAAATAAACCTTGAGGCAAAACAGTTCTGTGGTGGTTTGTGTTGGGTATAAATCATGTATTTCACACCATGTGTGTCCTCGAACAAACATAATTAAGTTGTGACTTTATACGCTGTAACAATTCAGTGTGAAAAGGAAATGTCGTTGGACTTAATCATTTAATTAATCTTTTTGTTTCGATGCTTTATGTCCAGCTGCAATATTTTTTATATGTCTTTCAGGGAATTAAGTCAGCAAAGCCAACAGCGAGCCATTCCACCACCAGAAATCTTACAATGTGTAATCTACTTTTGCAGAGGCAAACATTTCGCAACATTACAATGCAATATCTCATATTAAATTTGCATGGTATTAAGCTATACATGACCAATTAAAATGCAAAATAATATTAAAAATAATAACCATTGATAGACCACGAATAAATGGCTACTTCATTATGTCCGACGACGACATTAATCCTTTACAATGAAAAATCGATTTTAATTAAATTGCCTCCCCTCATATCGCCCTCCCCCCAAACAAGTAAACAAACAAATATGGCTTAAAGACAAAAGCAAAAAGTCTACATTCCACATTCAACTTTAATCTCCTTTGTTTCATTTTTGTTGTATTTGTTATTCGTAGTAGCTGCTGGGCAAGACAGCAAGAGTGTAAGCCAACAAAACAGAAAAAAATAACTTTTTCTTGGAATTTTGTGTCATAAATCCAGAGAGTTGTATACATGCTGTTGTTGTTGTTGTTATTATTCTTGTTCTTCTTTACATTGTTTTTGTTTGTCCAGGAGCATGACGATGCTGCTGCTGCTGATGATGAGTGATCTCTGTGCAATAAATCAAATAAACTTCATCTTAATGTGTGAAAGTTAACACGAGAAAGGGAAAGACGACACAACACGTTGCAATTATACATGTGTGAGAGAGTATCGAGGACAAGAAATAAAGGATTCTGGTTATACACATGAATACCTATGGGGTTGTTCGTTGAGTATAGAAAAATGTATCAAACAGTGGGGTGGATAAATTAAGAATATGGTATAGAGTTTGAAAGGGATGTGCCTAAAAGGTATTATGGCATCAAAGTAAATTCCAAGGAATTTTGCTTTGCTGTTTGGTAATACACCGTTCATTATCAGACCAAAAAAAAAAAAAAAATACATAAATTATATTCCTAGCATGTTTGTCCTTGATGATTTCATGCAAATGAATATAGAAAATAATACAAAGTTGATTTATTTGGAAAACATGAGTTTTTTAACGAAAATATTTCATCGAATTTACAACATTTTTCAAGGACTCTTATAAGCGTGGATTTTTAGAAAATATGTTATCAAGGGTCATCACAATCGATTTTTTAAATATTTTTTCAAGCTGTATAATAGTAGGGGTGGATTTTTTAAAGAATATTTTTTCAACGACTATTACAATGACCAGATTGAAATTAGTCTGTGATTTAATTAGTTTTGGGCCAAGGGCGTGGATTTTTTAAATATGATTTGTTCAAGGTCTACAATAGGCGTGGATTTTTTAAAGAATATTTTTTCAACAACCTTTAATAGGTTTGGATTTTTTAATAAATATTTACTTCCTTAGCTAGCTTGTGACAGAAATTTCGTTCCATAAGCCGAGCTTAAAACATATTTCCAGGGGCGTCGGCCTTTTGCGCAGTTTTTTCCAATTTGAAAGATCATATTCGGCAATGTTGTCTTCCACTTGATCTTTCCACGGCAGACGCGGCTTTATAGTCGACGAATAGGTGGAATGTGTCGATGTGTTTTTCGTGGGTTTTTCCGGGATTTGGCGCAGATTGATAATCTGGTCGATGGTGGATTTGCCAGGTCTGAAGCAGCATTGGTATGATCCAATAATTCCATTGCCAAGGCATATTGTAGCTGTTTCTAGACGCTCGTAAAATATGTCTTTGGCCTGTTCATCTTTATCTTCGGTCGGAGAGAAACTGATGTAGAAGAACTTCGCTGCTATAATACGTATATTATAGCAATTCGCTTATCTACTGGAGTGAATCTCGAGACGAGGTTTTTTATTCTCCTGTTAACCATAAATCCGCAGCCAAATTCAGGTCTCGTTTCATGGCTGCTATAATATAGGGCGTAATCATCTGATTTACTTACGCTTGTCCCTTTCCGTCGCATTTCCTGTACGGCAATAATATCGGCTTTGTACTTCTTGAGTACATCCGCCAAAGCGAACACTGCGCCTGTTTTGTACAACGTGCGCACATTCCAAGTCGTCAACATAAGGGGGGTTTGGTTTTTTTCTTCTTTGTTTTTCATTGTAGGTTGGGTTTTCCGAGAGTGGGCAACCAACCCGACGCCTCAACCCATTTTTTTATAGTTCCAATGGGTGAACTCCCGGCACATATTAGCTAACTATTTTATCGGGTGATGAAAATAGGTACCCCAGGTGGCACCGCGGGGAGGACAGTGTCCACAATTGAGATGAAAGATGGACCAAGATAAGCCTGGACTTCGCCATGATAAAGCCAATCAGAGCCGTTGCTTGGGATTTTTTAAAAAAATATTTGTTCAAGGGATATACAAGGCGTGGATTTTTTAAAGAAAACTTTTTGAAGTTCCATAATAGGCGTCGATTTTTAAAGAAAACTTTTTCAAGTTCCATAATAGGCGTGGATTTTTAAAGAAAACTTTTTCAAGTTCCATAATAGGCGTGGATTTTTAAAGAATATTTTTTCTAGGACCATAAATAGGCGTGGATTCTTAGAGAATATTTTTTCTAGGACTATAAGTAGGCGTGGATTTTTAAAGAATATTTTTTCTAGGACCATAAATAGGCGTGGATTCTTAGAGAATATTTTTTCTAGGACTATAAGTAGGCTTGGATTCTTAGAGAATATTTTTTCTAGGACCATAAGTAGGCGTGGATTCTTAGAGAATATTTTTTCTAGGACCATAAGTAGGCGTGGATTCTTAGAGAATATTTTTTCTAGGACCATAAAAGTTTTTCAAGGTTTACAAAAGGCGTGGTTTTTAAAGAATATTTTTCAAAGGTCTACAAAAGGCGTGGATTTGTTAAAGAATATTTTTCAAAGGTCTACAAAAGGCGTGGCTTTTTTATAGAATATTTTTCAAAGGATTTTTTAAAGAATTTGTTTTGTGTTCAAATTTTTTATTTCACATTTAATCTTGTGGAAATTCTCCCATAAATAACACACTTGCCTAAATAACTAAATCTATATTAATAAGGATAAAAATGAATTTTTTTACAGCTCGTTACGTCTTAATTGCTGGCATAGACAGGCGGGCTATAATCACATAAGCTATGAAAGCGAATTTCTTTTTTTTGTTTCTTTCTTTCATTTCCATCTAAATATTGGCTTTTATTGTTGCTAATCTTCTCCCAGTTCCGATGTAACAGTCGCCGGCCTCCATTGACTGACTGGTCGGCTAAGTTTAAATGTGAGGCTTAGGCAGTAAATTTTCACTTTCATGACATGTAATAAAAGATTTCACTTCACTGTTTGTCACATTGCCTTATTGTTGTTCACATTGACATTTTCGCTATTTCGCACGACAGACGACAGTTGTTTGAGATTATTTCCCTAAAACCGATAATCCACACACACACACATTGTTGTGGTAATGCTTCGTTTTGGAAAATTTTAGATGCTTCCCCTTGGCATTGAATTGGTTGCTGGGGTGCGGGTGTATGGGTGCGTGCATGTGTGCCATCTTGTTGTCTTTGTCAATTTCTCGTTACATTTTGATGGTGGGCATAGAAGTGTTTGTGTGTGTGCCGTGTAATTTAATGATCATTATTTCATTTTCACTTACTTTATGCCTAGCGATGGATGGATGAATGGATGGGGGTATCAGTTTTATTATTAGAACACAAGCCATGAAATGTTATAGCTCTTACTTTTACAACAGGGCGCTAAATGACCAAGCCGTAACAACAAGCCATCGTCCCTTGCCGAAGAATATAAATGCAGAGCATATTCCCCAAAATGACCAACGGGGCATAACAAGAGTAACTCAATAAATTCTCAAGTAAGAGGAAATATTCTCTCCCATGTAATAAAAAAAGCTTTTAGGGTACATAATTCATAAAAAATTAAAAAAAAAATAACTTCAAGTGTAGCATAAAAGAAAATCGATTTTTTATGCCATGTAATTTATGAAGGAGAAATCTTTAATTTTTAAATATTTTTTTTTAAATACTACAGAATGATTTTGTTGACTCTTTACAAATATGTTATAATAGCATACCATATAAAAATAACCCCTTTACAAAAGTGCTGACTATTTGTATTCCTCATTAAACACAAGCCAAGTCAAGGTCATATTTGTCTATGCTACATTTCAAAATTATTTTTAATTAAAATTTCTTTAACAAAAAAGTAAACATTAATACAAGACCTTTTTTGAAACATTCCTACACATCACAAACATTGAAAGCAATATTCATGCATATATCCATCTATCCCATGCGTAGATTTCGACAACTTGAACGTCATCGACATCACCATCATTCAAATCTCCACATCCTCGTCAGAGGGTTTTCAGATACTACAAAAATATTTCAAGTAGTTCAGTTAAATAAATACTTGCATAGACAAGTGTGTGCGTGTGTGTTTGTACAGATACAAATGGGGGTAAATATTTTGTAGCAATACAAATTGAAAGTATGCACGTGTCGAAAGTTGACTTATGGCATGTCATTTGGGACAAATGCAAATGTTGGAGGGTGGTACCTAGCAGACTCGGAGAGAATGTCGGAGAAAAAATGAAATATTTTGCCAAAGTCAATCAAATTCAAGGGTGAGGAAAACCTAATGAAAGATTTCTTCCAGATAAACAAAATCATGTATATATGGATAACCAAAAAATTATTTTATCATCGATCAGTAAAAGATTCACTGACATTTACAACACAAGTCAGTAATACAAATGCTACTATATTTTCTGGGGGTAATAATAAAAATGCCAATATTTATAATCAAAAAATCGTTTGATTGTGTTCCAAATATTTTTTCACGCATTCTAACCAACTGTTGACATCCTTTTCTAAACCCGGAGGACATTCCTCCCATGACATAGGTTTTTAACAAATTTAACTTGATGTTTTTAAGAAATAACTTGATTTTTTAAAGAAATAACTTGATATTTTTAAGGTCATAAGTGAATATTTTTTACGAATATTTTTCCAGGGACTACAAGCCTGGGTTTATGAAGGGATATTTTATCTAGGAACACATTGAATATTTTTTCAGAGACAATAAACCATTGAATTTTCAGTGGGTTCAGGGTTCAATAATTAGAGCGGAATTTTTAAAAATCATTCTTTCAGTGACCTCCTTGCAAAATTAGCAATGTCCTCCGTATGTTGAAATCACAATAGAGATCATAATATTTAAGATAAATCGTTGATATATTCGGCATGTTGAAAAGCATGGCCAAGTTTTTCAACCAAATTGTCTGTATTTTTATATGAACTATAGGACTTTTTAAAATGCTTCGGAATGTCTGATATGCCATTTTAAAGGTAACTTCATAATGCTAATCCCTAGATACAATTTCTTACCATTAAAGAAATTTTGCAATGCCAGAAAAGGATGATAATCGCTTGGTGCCAAGTCCGGACTGTATGGCAGATGCATTAAAACATCCCAAACAAGCTACCGAAGTTTCTGGCGAGTCACTGTAAATGTGTGTGGCCTAGCGTTGTCCTGTTGGCCAATTCTGGCCGTTTCTGGTCAATTGTAAATGGTTTAAAACAGTTTTATAGTCGATTTTTAGCTGCTGGGCGATGTTACGACTCCTAACATGCCGGTCAACTTCAAACCAAAGAACAACAAAATAACGTTTTTACTGCGAAATGTCACCCTTCCAACGAGCGTAAATCTGAAATTGTTTGATCGATAATTTACGAGAAATCATTACGACATGAAATATTAGAAAGAGGACAATATTTTGAAACCCTTATATAAAGACTATATTAGGGTTTCTGGAGAGTCATTTAGTGATCCTGAAGGGAGAATAAATTTTTGTATGTCGCAGCAGAGCGACATAGTTCCCATTTGAAGAACCTGTCTCATTTACGGAATTTGAATGTTCCCACCGAAGTGGTTGCAGTTCTGTTTTCATTAATGGATTAAAAATATCTCTGCGGATATTTGTTAAAATAGGCTGACATTCAGGGACCCAAGAGAGAGAAGACATCTCTAGAGAATATTTTTAATATAGCTATATGTTCTGACATTGCCCCCATATGAAGATCCCACTACATTTGCGAAATGTGAAGGTCCCACCGATGTGGCTGCATTATAAAGGTCCCCTCTTTTTCGTTTTTTTTTCTTTTTTTCATGCTCTCGGCCTTATGGAAATATTGGATTTAGACACCACGTTTCTTTGGACCAAATCCGTTTCAGAAAAGTTGGATTTGATTTACAAATGTCTGTCTGGCTGGTGCGCACGATAACTCTCGAATGGAATAACCGATTTCATGCAAACATTGAACATCGTAATATTTCTTCCAATCTTAATTCAAGTTCGAAGATGGGGTATATCGGACCACTGTTTCTGGTACCTCCACCACTAAATGGTCAATATTTTGCTAAAAATCATTTTATAACACCATAGGAACGGACTATCTTTTTTGAACCAAACTTTGCACAACCTAATATTTTTAGCAATCCTATATATCGTTGGAGAATGAATCTTTGTGGCCCATTCCTTTTAGTACCTTCCGCACAAAGGATTTAAATTGGATTTATAATCCAATATTAAGCGAATGAAATGTCCGATTTGACTCAAACTCTGCACATCGTCGTATTTTTACCAACTCTAAATCAAGTTCGAATATGGGACCCATCGGTCCATTTCATCTCGTGATTCTCCCACGACGAGTCAAATGTTTTTAATTGTCTTTCGTATCAATCGTATGGAATACAAAATACGCTTATCCTGATACTTCTTTCAAACTTAAATGAAGTTCGACGATGGGATCCATCGGTCCAGTCCTTCTGGTACCTCCCACACAAAATTGCCAAAATTTTGAAAATTGACAACACAAATAGTAATATTTTTACTAAACTTGTTCTGATACCTCCCCCGCCGCAAAGGGTTAACATTTCCAAAACATGTAAACATGTGGTCTACAAATTTTCAGTAGAAATTTTTCAATATTATATTTCACCCATTTGCGGATTTTCATCCCATGGTCGTACGTCAAGACCATGTGTTGTGTCGTAATGAGTACATTTCAAATTTTCCAATGCATATATCAAATGCAGTCAAAAAGTGCTAGATATCCCCATTGTGCATATCCACGCAAAGTGGGAAGTCTATTTCCTCCATAGTTTCACATGGCCCCACAGTTTGAAAACTTCTCCCTAAAATGCACAATATTTCCGTTGCTTGTGTGGAAGGTAGACCCGTCATGTTAAAAATACACGTTATCCAGATCAATATTTAACAACTGCAAACCAGTCGTAAATATTAATCTAACCGCATGTTCGACGAAATAAAGTCCATTAATCCTCCGTCACTATAAGCAGAAAATAACAGTCACAATAAGTTTTCCGAGCCCTCGATGTGAAAATTGTGCTTCTTGTCGTAGACGTCAAGTTTGAAATAGAGCCAACTGATTGCATGGAACTTCTATGTCTTAAGACCCAAGGTTTGTGCAAAATACATTGAAATTATATTTGTGGAATGCCCTGTTCCGAGGAATGTCTATGTATCAAATATTATGAGCTTGAGCACTCAGTGGGCCTGAGCGCTTTTCAATTTCTGAACTGCGGTCGGACAAGGTGTATCACTAGGTATCAAAAAATATTTTGATTTGGCAACTGTGATCGCAAAATGTTTACCACGTTGTCTTGTGAATTGTAAGCTTTTCAGTGCGTTTTTGTGCGTATTTCTTAACTTTTAGTAATGACGTGCTTTCTCCTTTCAAATAGTTTAAAATTTGCAGCTATCGAACTTATAGGGAACACATTTTGTTGGGAAATCCTGCATATTTTTTAGCTATCTTTCAAAATACCCATATATGCTTACATAAGAGCAATGACAAATTGTGCACCGATATATCCTTTTTTAATATCAATCATCTTGAATAATACGATTTACTTTATACGTTCAATATTTTCCCAATATACCATTGTTATTGGAAAATACTAATCTCTTGCCTCTCAGAAGATGTTTTTACCACTCCTCACATTAAACATATGATTGAGTGGCCAATCAAGACGGGGAGACATATAAATATTGTTTCAACTGGTGTATTACCTCCCACATGTCATTTTCCGAAAAATTCCGAAGAATAACCAGTGATATTGACGACCATCATGTCATAAAAACAATTTTCTTTAGATCTCAAACCAGTCTAATTGTAAAATTGATGTCTCTATCTATTCGAAAGGGTCCACACCTTCAAAAGTAAAGAAAGCAAAACAAAATGAAAAACAAACTAAAGAAAATGCTGTGAAATTACATTTTACAGTTATCACTTCGATGTGTTTGCTCCTTTCCTCTTTTTCAGGTGTGGATGTTGCTCATGTTCGTCTGATGAAGCTGGTCGGTTGGTTGGTTGTTTGACTGCTCACAGTTTGTTCACTCAACCGGCAACCTTGACATAATAATTTACACATTTTGACAGATTCAAGGTTACTCACACACAAATGGTGAGAGAGATTTATAGATGACTGAATGTGTAAAGAACATTGACATGAAAATGTAGAAATTAAATAAAATGCATGCATACATATAAAAGTTGAGTACTAGGCAGGCCATGGCAAGGACATTTTAGAAGAATTCTTGGGAAGATTATTGAGATGTGTAAAAACAACATTGTGGAAGGGTGGTTGTTGTAGAATTATTACAAAATGGCCAACATCATGGTCAGTGGTCGTCGGACAGGGTAATTTATGATATTTATAAATAATAAAACGGCGCCATCTATTAGACAAATTATCAGGTGGAAGATAGAAAAAATATGATTTGTAATCAAAAATATTTTGAAATAGACAGCGATAATTAAAATGTAGTAGTAAAGCCCTGAAGGAAATTGGCGGCATATTAGGTGAAAGCTGTTGTATTGAAGAGGACAGATGAAGGTTGGGCTTCAAAGTATTCCGCAAACATGATACCAAAAATTTAAATATTTTTAAAATTTTTATATAAATGCGACAGTATAGCTACATTTGTTTAATTTTAAGCACAATATTAAATGTAAAACACACCTGAAAATGCTTCTATTTTATTCTTCCATAGAATTAAATTTTTCCTAGAACATTGTAGTGAATATGTTTGTATCATACAGCCTATGTGAAGGTCAAACTAAATACCAACAACGAAACAAATCCGGTAATTCATGCTCTGGCTTTTAGAAAAAAAAACTACAAACAAACAGAACTTTTCATTGTAGCTTTTAAGTAGTTACGAAAAGGTACACACACACAAAAGGGCAATTAAATTTCTTTGAAGACCACACATCTGGAATCAAGTGTCAAATAACAGCTGTGCTGTGTGCTCGTCGTGCCAACATTTAGTAAAAATAATGACGGTGTTCAGGGCCAAACTGGTGTAGTTAAATTTATGCTTGACATAGAAAGTCAACTACAAGCAGCTGCTATTTAAGGTTATAAAAATTTAAGGTTAATTTAAGAATTTTTATATTAAATCTAAAACTAAACAAATCCACGCCTCTCATACACATAAAACATATTCTTTCGAATATCCACGACTCTTACTCACCAAAAAAAAATTATTCTTTCGAATATCCACGACTGTTACTCACCAAAAAAATATTCTTTACAATATCCACGCCTCTTATACACTCTTTAAGAAATCCACGCCTATTACATACTTATCTGGTTTGTGACAGAATTCGTTCCATAAGCCGAGCTTAAAAAAGATTTCCAGGCACGTCGATCTTTTGGTCAGTTTTTCCGATTTGAAAGACCATATTCGGCAATATTGTCTTCCACTTGGTCTTTCCATCTTATCCCCTTCTGCGTGAACCATCAGCTGGTTCGTTTTTATATGCCTTCTGAGCTGGCCCATCTTCATCCATTCACAACACCCCAAAAGCTGTCTGATCTGCTTGCGTAAATATCCATGCTTCCATAATAGCACGGGTAGTATCAGCGTCTTGTAGACTCTGAGTTTGGTCTGGCGGGAGGTGGCCTTGCATTTGAGTTGTGTGCTCAGACCATAGTAGCATCGGTTGGTCATCTCTACACTTCTCCGAATTTCATAACTGATGTCATTCGTTTTACTTATGACGGTACCAAGGTATATACAATCTTTGATTACCACGAAAGATGTAGTTCTCAAGTTCTACAGTTGGTCCGAGTCTACTGGACGTCTTGCGCGTTGATACCATTAGCTTGGTCTTCTCGCCGTTTACTGCCAGACCCACTTTGGCAGACTCCTTATCAATTTGTTCAAAGGTGGCTGTTACCGCTCTCAATGTTCCACCCATTATGATACCGTCAGCTTGGTCTTCTCGCCGTTTACTGCCAGACCCACTTTGGCAGACTCCTTCTCAATTTGTTCAAAGGTGGCTGTTACCGCTCTCAATGTTGTGTTGTTTCGTGTACAGAGTGCCATTTCTGTTCACTTTTGCCTCTCGTATGACCTTTTCCAGCAGGATGTTAAAAAGGTCACACGACAAACTGTCACCTTATCTGAATCCTCGTTCGGTATTGAAGGGCTCCGAGAGTTCCTTTCCGACTTTAACTGCTGATCTTGTACCAGTTAAAGTTATCCTGCATAGCCGAATTAATTTTGCAGGAATGCCAAACGCAGACATGGCTTTATACACCTCTGAACGGATAGAGATGTCGAATGCGGCTTTTTAGTCTACGAATATTGGAAAGGAATGTGCCGATGTGTTTTTCGTGGGTTTTTGTCAGGATTTGGCGCAGAGTGAAAATCTGGTCAGTAGTGGTCTGAAGCCGCATTGGTATGGTCCAATAATGTCATTGGCCATTGGCTTTAATCGTTCACACAGCACACTGGATAGCACTTTATATGCGATGGGAAGGAGACTTATTCCTCTATACATGGCACATATCGTCTTGTCTCCTTTTTGTGCACAGGACACAGGATGCTGAGGTTCCAATCATTGGGCATGCATTCTTCTAGCCAAATTGTACTAATCAGCTGGTGCATGCTCCTTAACAGCATCTGACCACCAGCTTGAAAAGTTCAGCTTATTACCCATCGGCACTTGCCACGAATTTCTTGATGGGTACCAAGTGTTGCTTTTGTTGCAGTTTGCAGGGAGTGGGCAATTCTCTGCCACTGTGCTTCTATATTATTATCGGGACAAGGGGAGCTTTCGTCAGTTGGGTAAGTTGAGCGAAGAAGGCATCTGCTATCTGTTGTGTTTGCAGCTTTTCGACGTCAAATTTCCGTGTTACATTAGATTGCAACTTTGCTGCTACATTAAGACGGGTGCGTACCTTGGCTGCCACAAGGTAATGGTCCGAATCGATATTCGCTCCCCGGATCGATCGGACGTCTAGAACACTGGATGAATGACTTCCGTCTATCACAACATTATCGATTTGATTTCTCGTTGTTCGATCGGGAGAAATCCAAGTGGGTTTGAGTATATCGAGATGCTTGAATCTGGTGCTTCTAACGACAATGTTTTTTGCTGCCGCGAAGTCAATCAACCTTATGCCGTTGTCTGATGTTTCTTCATGAAGGCTGAATTTTCCGACGGTGGGGCCAAAGATATTTTCCCTTCCGATTTTTGCTTTAAAATCTCCTAGCAGAATTTTTATGTCATGGCCAGGGCAATGGTCATATGCTGTTTCTAGGCGCTCGTAAAATATGTTATTGGTCTGTTCATCTTTATCTTCGGTCGGAGCATGGGCGCAATTGAAACTGATGTAGAAAAAAATCGCTTTTATACGGATTATAAGTATTCGCTCATCTACTGAAGTTAATCTGGAGACGAGGTATTTTATTCTGCTGTTAACCATAAATCCGCAGCCAAATTCATGCCTCGTTTTATGGTCGTTATAATATAGGGCGTAATCATCTGATTTACTTACGCCAGTTCCTTCCCATCGCATTTCCTGTAAGGCAATAATATCGGCTTTGTACTTCTTGAGTACATCCGCCAAAGCGAAAACTGCGCCTGTTCTGTACAACGTGCGCACATTCCAAGTGCAGATTCGAAGATCGTGTTCCCTTATACGTTTTCGGGATCGTCAACATTAGGTGGGTTTGGTTTTCTTTTTCTTTCCTTTTTCATAGTAGGTTCGTTTCGTCCGAATGTGGGCAAATAATCCGTTGTTTGGCATCTATCATCCCCAATATTTTTTCAATCATCCCCTACGCCACCCAAACCTTGATAAAACAACCTTTATAAAATCCACGCCCAATGTGGACCTTGAAGAGTACTTAATTAGGAAGGGGACTTTCCTTATTGTGCAAATCCATGTCAATTAAATTAATTTGTTACCTATTATAATGAACGGATTAATCTGACACAATAATTCTTTTATAATGAATGCTTTCTGCCAAAGATAGACAAAGAGAAACTTGCAATAGAGAATAGAGATACATGGCGTATAAGTATTGAGTTGTTCCGATTGATACAATAAATAAAATTAAATTGAATGGAGAATCTGAGCTTAGAATAATAATGATGATGACATCCTGCACATTTGAGTTTGACAAAATGAAAAAAAAATAAAATATATTCAGTAGTGTTGGCGGGTTATTTGGGATACCATTTGTATTTTGTTTTTGCAAAATAGTCAGGCTTAATCCCAGTTTGTTGTTTTTATAAAAAACAACTATTTATTAGTGGGGAATGTATGGCATTGTCCGCCGAGGGGTAAGGCAGGGAAGACTATAGTTTCGGATCTCGCCACTGATCCTCATCAGTTCCCTTAGTTTTTTGTTGGGATATTCTCCCCAGAAGCTATTAATAGCTTCTTTACAAAAAACCTTTCAAACCCAAATGTCTCTTGTGACAATTCGAAGTTCTTACGTTACCAGCGATACGACCCCCTCGGCGGACAATGCCATACATTCCCCACTAATAAATAGTTGTTTTTTATAAAAACAACAAACTGGGATTAAGCCTGACTATTTTGCAAAAACAAAATATAAAATATATTTTAAATTCCTAAAATCTAGGCGCTCGTAAAATATGTTATTGGTCTGTTCATCTTTATCTTCGGTCGGAGCATGGGCGCAATTGAAACTGATGTAGAAAAAAATCGCTTTTATACGGATTATAAGTATTCGCTCATCTACTGAAGTTAATCTGGAGACGAGGTATTTTATTCTGCTGTTAACCATAAATCCGCAGCCAAATTCATGCCTCGTTTTATGGTCGTTATAATATAGGGCGTAATCATCTGATTTACTTACGCCAGTTCCTTCCCATCGCATTTCCTGTAAGGCAATAATATCGGCTTTGTACTTCTTGAGTACATCCGCCAAAGCGAAAACTGCGCCTGTTCTGTACAACGTGCGCACATTCCAAGTGCAGATTCGAAGATCGTGTTCCCTTATACGTTTTCGGGATCGTCAACATTAGGTGGGTTTGGTTTTCTTTTTCTTTCCTTTTTCATAGTAGGTTCGTTTCGTCCGAATGTGGGCAAATAATCCGTTGTTTGGCATCTATCATCCCCAATATTTTTTCAATCATCCCCTACGCCACCCAAACCTTGATAAAACAACCTTTATAAAATCCACGCCCAATGTGGACCTTGAAGAGTACTTAATTAGGAAGGGGACTTTCCTTATTGTGCAAATCCATGTCAATTAAATTAATTTGTTACCTATTATAATGAACGGATTAATCTGACACAATAATTCTTTTATAATGAATGCTTTCTGCCAAAGATAGACAAAGAGAAACTTGCAATAGAGAATAGAGATACATGGCGTATAAGTATTGAGTTGTTCCGATTGATACAATAAATAAAATTAAATTGAATGGAGAATCTGAGCTTAGAATAATAATGATGATGACATCCTGCACATTTGAGTTTGACAAAATGAAAAAAAAATAAAATATATTCAGTAGTGTTGGCGGGTTATTTGGGATACCATTTGTATTTTGTTTTTGCAAAATAGTCAGGCTTAATCCCAGTTTGTTGTTTTTATAAAAAACAACTATTTATTAGTGGGGAATGTATGGCATTGTCCGCCGAGGGGTAAGGCAGGGAAGACTATAGTTTCGGATCTCGCCACTGATCCTCATCAGTTCCCTTAGTTTTTTGTTGGGATATTCTCCCCAGAAGCTATTAATAGCTTCTTTACAAAAAACCTTTCAAACCCAAATGTCTCTTGTGACAATTCGAAGTTCTTACGTTACCAGCGATACGACCCCCTCGGCGGACAATGCCATACATTCCCCACTAATAAATAGTTGTTTTTTATAAAAACAACAAACTGGGATTAAGCCTGACTATTTTGCAAAAACAAAATATAAAATATATTTTAAATTCCTAAAATCCTTCAAATTATATTACACAGCTGTACGGTCAATTTAAAATGTCTGGTAAAACCAACTAAGCTTTAATAAATGCGTTATGTTAGCCAATGAAAAATATGGCAAAAAATCCCTCAGAATTTGTAATGCAAAGCAACCCAAATATTAAACAGACCCAACAGTTTTACTTTTACAAAAAAAAAAAAAAACAATATAATACTGTATTGCCCTGCGGCAAAAAACACAAGGGATGATTTGAAAGATCTTAAGCTTATAAAAATATATACTAACCGTTTGTAGAAATACATTTGTTTATTAGATATTTACAGTTGTTGGCTTCTTCTTATTCGTCGTCCAACGAATGATATCAAATCTTCTAAAAATAGCTAAGGCTACAAAACCAAAGCTATCGTTAAGGCACATCCACAAAAAAAGTTAAAATTAATTTATACAAATAAATTCAGTCGAAAAACAGCCTTTGGGCTTTAACCTTTCCTGGAAGAGTAGAGAAACAAGGCAAAAAAGGAAAATAATACCACAAAACACATATTAAAGAAGTGGACGATGGTCGTTTAGGGGATTTGATTTTCATGTGTGTATTTAGAAGACCTCTAATGTCATTAGAAATAAAAATAACTACTGGGGAAATTTGATAGCCAGGAAAGAGTAACCCTTTCAAGGCTACAACATTTCTACATCCATCTGACATTTGTTGTGAAAAGGTTGACTACTAGGAAAAAAAACTACATAAATAAATGAAGATAAGTTATGTACTCTAGTATTCATATACAAGGGTCAAAGGTGACTTCAAAATACGTACATAAATTTGAAAAGTATTTAATATTTTTTCAAGGCCCAATACCAGCGTGAATTTTTTAAAGAATATTTTTCCGACGACCAACGACCATCAGCAATGGGGATGGATTTTTTAAAGAATATTTTTTCAATGACCATCAGCAATAGGCGTGGATTTTTTAAAGAATATTTTTTCAAGGACCATCAGCAATAGGCGTGGATTTTTTAAAGAATATTTTTTCAAGGACCATCAGCAATAGGCGTGGATTTTTTAAAGAATATTTTTTCAAGGACCATCAGCAATAGGCGTAGATTTTTTAAAGAATATTTTTTAAAGGACCATCAGCAATAGGCGTGGATTTTTTAAAGAATATTTTTCAAGGATCGTCAAAAGGCGTGGATTTTTTAAAGAATATTTTTCAAGGATCGTCAAAAGGCGTGGATTTTTTAAAGAATATTTTTCAAGGATCGTCAAAAGGCGTGGTTTTTTTAAAGAATATTTTTCAAGGATCGTCAAAAGGCGTGGATTTTTTAAAGAATATTTTTCAAGGATTGTCAAAAGGCGTGGATTTTTTAAAGAATATTTTTCAAGGATCGTCAAAAGGCGTGGTTTTTTTAAAGAATATTTTTCAAGGATCGTCAAAAGGCGTGGTTTTTTTAAAGAATATTTTTCAAGGATCGTCAAAGGTATACATTTACTCTAACAAAAATATTTTTATTTTGTATGTTTTGCCATTTCAACAATGCCTCCATTTCCCCCACCACGTGTTGTGCAATATTTCCGTCAAATATATATTTCGCAGTCCGGTCACGTATTTCTCCCACACACAAACACACACAGAAAACCATTTAGCCGATAAACAGGATGTTTACACAAGCGAGGAATTATTTCGAAATGAAATCCTGAGGATGCTTAACAACAAAATATCTGCAAAGCATATTTCGAAACACGAATTAAAGTGATTTTGATGGAGAAATTTGCTCTTCAGAATTTCCTTTGAAACGGTTGATGTGCATTTGTGTTAATTTTTCTTTATTAGCAAAGTTTTGGTCGGTGTACTAAATGTCAGAGATCTTTTTTCGTTTTTTGTGTTATTGAATTAGCTGACAAAAGTGTCAAATGCATGTGACTTTGAAGTGGGGGGAAAAGTAAATTAAGTGGTTTTTGTGTGAATGTAGGTAATGGGAAGGGACTTAAATATAATCCTTTAAAATACCGTAAATTAAATTTAAAAAATTGTATTTTGGGTAGATATGTACGCAAGGCTCTTCCAATAGCTAGCTTTTAGAGACCCTTAATTGAGTTAGGTTTAATTTCAAAACTTGTGTCATATTGCATCCAATCTTCATGCTCCCAGTATTAAAATGTCATTATGAATGGGTAGTTTCTACCTCATCGAATCACTTCAATTAAATCGGATTACCATACCGTTTTTGTGGTATTCATCTATGTCGTAAAACGTATCCATGTGAATGTTGATGGCGAATAATTGATTGTAAGCCTTGCATGCAAATGCCTGTTGACAGTCTGGGCCACTTTTTGTTGTCATGTCATAGATCCACTTCCACCATCACTGTCGTCAAATGTTCGTTCAATACCAAGCAAGAGGAATGCACAAATCCACTCACATTGGAGCCAATGTCACTTTCATTTGACTAATTTGTTAATGCTCCATCATTGCCATCATGCATGTATCGTATGTATGTACGCCTGTATGCACGGAAATGGACTAATTGCGGGGTAGAACATCAATCAATAATGGCGAATTGAATTACGTGAGTTTGGGAAAATCATTTCAATTATGCGTCAGGCTATGACAATATTAACAAAGAAAAATTTTTGAAGCCACCCATAATGGAGACGACATCATAGATAGGTAAATAAGTTTAGGACAACATTAAAAAGGAGAGCAAGACCATTGCTACTGCTTTACAACTAGGAAAATTTTAATGTTTTGCCCTTAAAGTAAAAATTGTATTAATCTTCATACGATCTACAATATTCCTCATAAAAATATCGGGTTCAAATCTAAGTACGTATTAGATTAAATGAGAAAGTTTGTCCAAAAGGATCGGGTAAAAGTGCAAAAAGAACGATTAAGACATGCGAATACGGATTTCTTGTCTATAATTTATCTAAAATCTGTTGAACGAAATTGTCTAGTTTGGAGGTCCAAACTAAATCTCGAACAAGGACATGAGAGAGGAGGAAGATATGTTATACAAAAATATTCCTCATTCGATTAGGCTGAAGACATGTTATCTCAAAAGTAACCTGCAGTAGATCCAAACACAGATTAACTTTCCAGCTACCAGCAACAAATGCATCATGCCTTACCTCGAAACCTTTACCTATGGCTATAATTTTTCCTTTTGTTTCCCTAATATATTCGCCAGGATGTTTCCACTCCCCAACATCTTGTTGCCCGATTCTAGATTTTTTTTGTCTGGGTTGGTATTGACTCATAGGTGTGTGCTGGATGTGTGCACGAACACCAACTTTAAGTGTACGAAAAGTACAAAATGATACTAACCAATGACAATCAATGCCGGATGAAAGAGCTAAAGCAAGAATTTTATTTCAAACTTTGTATGTGGGTCTGTATCGGTGTCTAGGTGTGTGATAAGAATGGGTTTTATGAAAATTCATACTATAAGGGTACAAAAAGTTCTAGAATTACTACTTTTGGAACTTTGTACCAAATGTTTTCGAAAGTTGTTAAATGGCCCGTAATTTACCGATGGGATCAAGAGCCTTGGAAATTTGTATTTGTGCATTGGGTGGCGTAGGGGCCCTGATTGGATTTAACATGGCTTTAAGATGGCGAAACCCAGGCTTATCGTGGTCCCTCTTTCATCTTAATTGTGGACACCGACCTCCCCGCGGTGTCACTTGGGGTAGCTATTTTCATCACCCGTTGAAATAGCCGCGAGTTCATCCATAAGAACTAAAAAATGGGTTGAGGCGTCGGGTTAGTTGTCCACACTCGGAAAAGCCCTCCTACTATGAAAAAGCAAAGAAAAAGAAAATCAACGCCCCCCCCCCCCCCAATGTTGACGACCCCCGCAAACGTATAAAGGACCACGATCTGCGAATCTGCACTTGGAATGTGCACACGTTATAAAGAACAGGCGCAGTTCTCGCTTTGGCGGATGTACTCAAGAAGTACAAAGCCGATATTATTGTCAGGAAATGCGATGGAAAGGGACAGGCGTAAGAAAATCAGATGATTACGCCCTGTATTATAGCTGCCATGAAACGAGACATGAATTTGGCTGCGGATTTATGGCTAACAGGAGAATAAAAGACCTCGTCACCAGATTCACTCCAGTAGATGAGCGAATTACTATAATCCGTATAAAAGCGAAGTTATTCTACATTAGTCTTATTTGCGCCCATGCTCCGACCGAAGATAAAGTTGAACAGACCAAAGACATATTTTACGAGCGCCTAGAAACAGCATATGATCGCTGCCCTGGCCATGACATTAAAATTCTGCTAGGAGAATTTAATGCAAAAATCGGAAGGGAAAAAATCTTTGGCTCCGCCTTGGGAAAATTCAGCCGACAACGGCGTGAATTGATTAACTTCGCGGCAGCAAAAAACATGGTAGTTAGCAGCACCAGATTCAAGCATCTCGATATACACAAGGCCACCTGGATTTCTCCTGATCAAGCAACGAGAAATCAAATTGATCATGTTATGATAGACGGAAGGCATTTATCCAGTGTTTTAGACGTTCGAACGATCCGAGGAGCAAATATCGATTCGGACCATTACCAAGTTTCGCACTCGCCATAATGTTGCTGCAAAGGTGCGATCTAACACAACACGGAAACTCGACGTCGAAAAGCTGCAGACACAACAGGTAGCCGAGGCCTACTCCGCTCAACTTACCCACCTACTTGCGAAAGCACATCTTGTCCCGATAATAGTATAGTAGCACGATGGAAAAGAATTGCCCACTCCCTACAAACTGTAGCAAAGCAACACTTGGTACCAGGGTACCAAGAAACCCATGGTACGATCAGGAGTGTCGAAATGCTACTGATGAGAAAAACGCAGCGTATAGGGCAACCCTGCAGACAGCAGCAACACGTAATGTGATGGAGAATTATCGAGAGAAAAGGAGAGAGGAGAAACGTATGTTCAGAAAAAAGAACGAAGAACAACAAAAGCGTGAGCAAATCGAGATATACAGGAGTCAGAATAAAGTCCGGAAATTTTACCAACGAGTAAAACACCTAACCGAAAGCTATGGTGCATGCACGTATTCCTGTAGAGATGAAGAAGGAAACCTGGCGACAGCGTGTTATTTTTTCGGCAAATGGCTGTACTGATAGATTTCTCGTAAAGTTTCGATAAACAATTTCATATGTATGCTCGTTGGAAGGTTGACATTTCGAAGTAAAAAAATTATGTTGCTGTTTTTGTTCGGTTCATTCAGTTGTAAGTTACAGGGTGTCTGTCCACAATGGAAGTGAACAAGAGAAGGGAAAATTGTGAATAGTGTTTATGGTTCCGATACTGTAACAGTCAGGTATGTGCAATTTTGGATTCGTACATTCAGTTCAGAAATTTTTTATGTTAAAGATACACCTCGCACAGGTAGGGCGGTCGTCGAAAATGTAGATAAAATCGGAGAAATAATCGAATTTGATCGGCATATTAGCAGTCTTAACATCTCCCAGGAGCCAAAAATCGACCATAAAACTTCTTTAAACCATTTACAATTGCCCTGAAACGGCCAGAATTGGCCAACAGGAGTGGTGTCGTGTTCCACCAGGCCACACACATCTACAGTGACTCGTCAGAAACTTCGGGAGCTGGGTTGGAAGATTTTAATGCATTCGCCATACAGTGCGGAAATGGTACCAAGCGATTATCATCTTTTTCATGCATTGCAAAATTTCATATTTCAAATATCATATTTTTCCGTAAATAATTTACAAATTCCAATAAGAACATGCATACCGCTGGGATATTTTCCATAATTTTCAGAATTAATATATTCCAAACACAAACCTCTCCAGGAAGTTGTTAATACAGTAACCAATATTGAAATTCTATTATTCGATTTTCTCCTCAAACTTTCAAAATCAACCAAATGGAAAAATGTACTAAAAAATGATATTTTACTAGAGCTTATGATTGCTGTATATTTCATGGTTCTTTATCCTGTATATATTTTTAGATTATTTGGTTCTTCTTCTTTTCGGTGAAAAATTTCCTAATAAACCACGACATTCGTTTGCGATTCCCATGGGCGGCCACAGAAAAGCAGATAGAAACCTCTGAAAAAAACTTACAGCTTACCACATATACATTCCTTTGGCGGTTACAAAAAAAAGTAGGAGTAAAACATAAATTCCTTTGAATTCATATATGAGATAGTTCATGGCAGTTGAGGCAAATATGAATACAACTTAGTGTAAATTTTTCGATTTCGATTGAAAAAAAAATTCCAAGCGCATCGGTCTTGTGCGCAAGTCCACCAATTGGGAAGATCACGTTCCAAGATGTTGTTTTCTACTTGGTCTTTCCATCTAATTCGTGGCCTTCCCCTTCTACGGGAACCATCAGTGGGCTCATTTTTATATGAGCTGGGGCATCTTCATTCATCCGCACAACATGGCCTAGCCACGTTAGTCGCTGCAGCTCAATACGACTGACTATGTCGATGTCCGCGTATAAATTGTAAAGCGCAAGTACCCATGCTTCTGGTAGTGTCAGCGTCTTGTAAAGTGTGAGTTTGGTCTGGCGGGAGGTGGCCTTGTTTCTAAACTGCTTACTTAGACCATAATAGCATCTGTTGGCCATCACAATCCTTTTCCGAATTTCAAAACTGATGTCATTCGTTTTATGTATGGCGGTACCAAAGTATATAAAGTCTTTAACTACCTCGAAGCTGTAGTTCTCAAGTTCCACAGTTGGTCCGAGTCTACTGGACGTCTTGCGCGTTGATACTATCAGTTTGGTCTTCTCGCCGTTTACTGCCAGACCCACTTTGGCAGACTCCTTTTCAATTTGTTCAAAGGTGGCTATTACCGCTCGTAATGTTCGAACCATTATATCGATGTCATCGACGTAGGCGAGTAACATGTGTTGTTTGGTGTACAGAGTGCCATTTCTGTTCCCCTTTGCGTCTCGTAAGACCTTTTCCAGTATAATGTTAAAAAGATCACACGACAAACTGTCACCTTGCCTAAATCCTCGTTCGGTATTGAAGGGCTCCGATAGGTCCTTTACTACTTTAACTGCTGACCTTGTGCCACTTAAAGTTATCCTGCATAGCCGTATTAATTTTGCAGGAATGCCGAACGCAGACATGGCTTTAAACACCTCTGAACGGATAGGACTGTCGAATGCGGCTTTATAGCCGACAAATAGGTGGTATGTGTCGATGTGTTTTTCGTGGGTCTTTTCCAGGATTTGGCGCAGAGTGAAAATCTGGTCAATGGTGGATTTGCCAGGTCTGAAGCCGCATTGGTATGGTCCGATGATGTCATTGACCATTGGCTTCAATCGTTCACACAGCACACTGGATAGCACTTTATATGCGAGGGGAAGGAGACTTATACCTCTCAAATTGTGCTAATCAGCTGATACATGCTCCTGACCAGCATCTGGCCACCAGTGTTGAATAGTTCGGCTGGTAAGCCATTGGCTCCTGCTGCTTTGTTGTTCTTGAGCCGATTAATTGATTTTATGACCTCATCTTGGCTAGGTGGTATACCCTCTATACCATCATCTCTTAATGGTTCTGGGGTATCGTATTCATCACCACTATTTGATACTAGAAGCTTTTCGAAATGCTCCTTCCAGATCCTCCACACGCTGTCTGTATCTGTCACCAGGTGTCCTTCTTCATCTCTACAGGAGGATGTGCCTGCACCAAAGCCTTCGGTTTGGTGTTTTACTCGTTGGTAAAATTTCCGGACTTCATTTGCTCACGCTTTTCATGTTCTTTCTTCTTTTTTCTGAAAACACGTTTCTCTTCTCTCCTTTTCTCCCGATAATTCTCCATCACATTACGTGTTGCTATTGCAGGGTTGCCCTATACGCTGCGTTTTTCACATCAGTAGCATTACGTCACTCCTGATCGTACCATGGGTTTCTTGGTGGAGGTTTTTGGTACCCAATTGTTCTTTTTGCTGCAGTTTGTAGGGAGTGCACAATTCTTTGCCATTGTGCTTCTATACTATTATCGGGGCAAGAAGTGCTTTCTTCAAGTTGAGCGGAGTAGGCCTCTGCTACCTATTGTGTGTGAAGCTTTTCGACGTCGAGTTTCCGTGTTGTATTAGATCGCACCTTTGCTGCAACATTAAGACGGGTGCGTACCTTGGCTGCCACAAGGTAATGATCCGAATTGATATTCGCTACTCGGATCGATCGGACGTCTAAAACACTGGATGAATGCCTTCCTATTCGGTATTGTGGTCACTGAAATTTGGTCTTTTGGGTACTCAAAGGGTGGCAAATTTTGTTACGAAATACTGTCAATATTGGCCCATGTTTATCGGTAGTCCCTATATGAAGGTTCCCCATAATTTTTGAGATTATCAGACAGATTTTGTAGCCGAATTGCCTCTAATATTATATTATGGATATTCATAGGAACTAAGAAAATATTCCTACCAAAAATTTTAAATATCGATCTTGGACATTTATGGTACTTGGCGTATTTACCTACCGAAGTGATTAAATTTAGTCATTTCCACGACAGAGGGGTCTACGATCCGAAACGACCCGAGTCTTACTCGGCCAACGTCTGTCACCTCAGCCCATTGTGTAAAAGCAATAGGACTGCTACAACAACTACATTTAGGCATTACGAATTGACTGTAATTTGGCATTCTGGGATCTTGGTGGATATGCAACTTCTTTACCGAACATTTTCAACATAATCATTTGATTCTACATAGTCCCCCTACAAAGGTCTTCGCGTCATTTTAGTAAACTTCAAAGTCGTGCGCCAATTTTCCATCCTGCGCGTCTATAATTTGGCATTACGTTTTCTTCTGTCAGAAATTTACCATGAGATAGTCCAAATAGAGAAGTCCGGAACGTCTTCACGTATTTTGAATGTCCATCGGCATGGACCAATTTATGACATTTTTACTTGTTTATAATTTCAATAGTTACCACAATATCTGTTTCCTTAGTGGCTCATAAGGCGTGACATATTTCATATATACAGATTTCCGAACACCAAAAGAAAAACCTCTTGACAAGAAATAAGTTATCGAATTTGCCGCTCAGCTGTGCTCCTTAAAAATGAAATATTTTACACTAACGAATTGCCAATGGCAAAAAATGAAGGCTGATTTGTATTGATTGTGTAGAAAAAAAAATCGACACTAAAATGTTCAATACCCACAAAACTTCGATATTGAAAAAAATACGAACAAATGAAATTGTGCGATTGAACGAAACAAAAAAACTTTTTGTTCTTTTTCGGAAATTCCTTTTTTCATACTAGAAAAAGGATTGAAATGGCGTAGCTATTTTTGGATTCATCAACCACCATTTGTTCACTTACAAAAGGAAACGAAATAGAGTTGAATTCCTAACAAAATTGTTTCATTGTAATCCAATGCTACAATTTTTCCTTTTTTGACGCAATTATAGGTTATTAGCGTTTGCAAAAAAAAAGAGCTACTTGGTTATGGACAAAGTGTTGCCAAAGACAAGGGTCAAAATAATTGTAAATGGCATTGTCAATTATATTCTAACCAAAAAAATAAAATTTGTTGAGAATGTTATTTCATTGTTTTTTCTTAGCTATTTTGTCAGCCACAGACAATGACTGTTGAAAGGCCATTTTATGTGACCAATTTTTCAATCATCCATCATCATTGGCACCACATATACGACATATTGAGTGTCCTTTCTTTGAAAACAAAAGCCAATTTAAATTCCACTTTTGGTCAAGATGTTTGTGACATACAACTCTAAGGGATGTTTGTCATCATTGAAACAATTTCGGAATTTACAATTTGCACACTTTGTATTTAAGTTGGGTTGTTAGGGTGTGTTATTGACTGATAAAGGATGTAAAAGGAGATTTTTAATAAGCTGATAGTTATGTGTGAAAATAACAACAGCAGAAGTCTTCAAATTGAAAATAAATAAGGGATTTTAGTCGACTTTTCATATGTCGATTTTTTACCCTTCGCAAATTTGTGATACAGGGTATTATACATTTGTGCATATGTATGTAGTAGGCAAAAGGAATAGAGATAAATCCATGGTTCCTTTTAAGAATATGCAGAATCACTTTCTGAGTCGATTTATGCATGTCCGCCCATGTATTTTTGTAAGCAAAGTAAAGATCGCATTTATGATCCGATTTGGGTGAAACTTGACACAGGTCATTTATTTCGCCCATTTGAGAAAATCAGTTCAGCTTTATTGCACCTTACTTTTGAAATTACTCTTTCTCCCAACCAAACCGATTGAAAAATATTTTTGACAAACATATCCTCCTTCTATCTCGATTCCGCTCATAAGATTTTAGATTAGTTCCCAAAAAACGATATTCGTATGTTTCATAGCCCTTTTCGTCAGAAGTCTACCGAGAGCATCCCCAGGTAGGGGAATGGGCATGATTACAATCACATAAATCTGAAATTAATGGCATATTTTAATGGCCCAACTGTAGGGCCCTCTTCACGTGGACCAAAACTCACGGGGTGTCCCCTTAAACCAAAAATTAGGCTTTGAAGGAAATAATAAAAATAAGGTTACCTAAATAACTCAGCTTTTGTAGGTTTTGTTGATCTGCCCCAGTCACATCACGTCGCACAGTGTCACGACCGCGGCCAAGTACCATGGAGGACAAATTTTTTGATGAGGATTTATAGAAAACACTCCAATTAGAATAAATATGAAATTTTATATCGATATGTCGAGTAGTTTTGTCTCTACAATTGTTCAAATCTGATAATTATTTATAAAGCGATTTGTGACCATATTTTCGAAAAATGGGTGTGTTTTTCTGAGGCTCAAATATTTGAATATTCAAATTAACGGTTATTATAAAAGTGTTTATTTTGCTTGCTGTGGATGTAAAAACAAGGATTCGCTTTAGTTTGTCCACACTTGTAGTACTTGGTTCATCAAATTTGTAAAATAAATTTTGAAATTAGTGGAGCAGAAAAAAAATTTTAAAAAGTTTAGCTCTAATTTTTTTTTTTTTTTTTGAGTGCTGATTGTTTTATTTAAGGAATAGAAAAAAATAGCTGCGGAGACCTGCGGTCCTAAGAGTTATTTAACTTTTTTGTGACCACCTTATGAAAAAATACAGCATATTCATGAAATGGTTAGAAAGCGAATGGTCCAATATGTTATGTATATAATTAAATAAGTTATTGAGGATCAAATAGGAAGGAGAAGACATAAAATATGCAATTAAGTGGTAAAAACGTTATTCGAAGCGGAGATATGGGAGAATTGGTTTAAAAATACAGCTTTTAAATAAATTTTCAGTCGGTTTGAAGATTATACTTATTTATTAGATCATTTGAGACATAATCTTATAATCTACATTTAGAGGTCGCACATGCATTACCTTTGTCGAAAGTCCATACAGAAAAATATTAGTTCATGGCATGGGATATGCAAAGTGCAGTACAATACCTTTTGAGCGAGTTTCACAAGATGCTAACAAGTCATGCCAACGAATAATTAGTAGCCGCCCGAACTTTTGTTAAAGCCGAGTTAGTATTTTATATTACAATCCGACCTTGTAATATCCTTAAACAGCCATAATGTAAAGGCCCGAGATTATAACGTGGATGATACTAAATCGTACATTTAGGAAGACAATATATTATATATATCTCTGATGTATGTTTGGAAAATTTTGTGAAGGATAAAAAAGGAATTTATTAGTTACTAAAGGATATCAAATATTCATTATATTATAATAAAAATAACAAAAATAAGACTGCTATACTTAAATTTGCTGCATATAACGATTTTATAGTACAGAAAGTTAAATTTTTAGACAGAAGACAGGAAAAATTTTTATGGAATTTGGATGAATATAAACAATTTATAGGTCCAAAAAGCGGATTTTCAAGACCCTTTGTATGGGAGGTATATCAAATCTTGGTCCGATTTACCCAGTTTTTGGTCAGTTGCTTTATAGGCCTAATTAAATGTAGATAACCAATTTTCATCGAATTTGTTTGAATATTAAAGATTTTATAGGCCAAAAAGGATGACATTCTCAAGACCCATTATATGGGAGGTATACCAAATCTTGGTCCGATCTATCCAATTTTTGTCAGTTGATCTTTTGCCAATAATAACCACATGTACCAAATTTCATTAACTTACTATAACCCCTTCTATTTTGGCCACTGTTTATATGAACTCGCGACATAGTGCGTCGTCATCCTGCGATCATGAGCACACATCTACAGCAGTTGTATGTGTCCAACAAGCAAAAATTGATGAGCTTTTAAGAGCCACCGAGGAAAAGCAAACTCGACCTTCTGAGACAGCGAGGACTAAAACTCAAATTTTGAGTTTGAACACTTGAGTGAGATCAATATAACCGTCTTAGAATACCATTTTGAACAACCTAGAATTCAAACAGGATTAATCAGCCTTTAATGACGATGAAGAGGCAAGCAGAATTTGGTAAGAGGGTAGTCAAATTTGATATTTAGCATCCATCTTATGTGAAGGTTGCCAGGAGAAGAGTTCTGCATTGCAATGATCGGCGAAAATATTTCGTCCGGTAAAATAAAAAAGGTGACCCGAAGATTATGGAGCAAAAGCAAGAAGGGGATCTCAAATATATCAAGCCCTGAGGATTAGTTTAGGCTTGAATTTGAGTGCCCAAAAAGCATTGAAGCGAGACAATAAAACTAAAGCGAGGAAAATACAACAGTCTTCGTCAGAGATTGAGGAGAAAAATTGGCAAGTCTTTCACAGGGAAAAAACGATAAGGGAAGGTAAGGTGTGGATAGGGGGAAACTACAAAAAGCAGCGAGGTAGAAACATCCTGAAAAGGGGTATATGGAGTGACAAAGGCGTAAACTGACCAGAATGAATCGAAGAAAGAAGTGTGAACAGCAAACTGATGCTACTCGGAAGAGGATTAGATCTCAAGAAGACGAATGTCAAACCAAAAAAAAGAAATAGAAATTCCAGAGCCAACCCAAATTAAAGGAGAGAATGCATCAACTGAGAGCGGTGGAGCTTGATCTAATGGCTCCTGCTCCAATGGCCATCTGTAGGCAAATTTTAATTACAAATGGAAGGCCTTCGAATAATTGTTCTTATGTAGAAGTGCACTAAATCGATCTGCTTTCCTAAAACAAACATATACTTTTCTATAGACAAAAATCATTCACAAACGATATACATTTTAAAGGTCTTCTCTAGACGAATTGATTGATTGCTATCTACATAACTTTAAAATGCAAAGGTAGCTGTATAGTGTATCAAATAGTCGACCTAGTCCGATAAATACTGTTTTTCTCACTGAATTTTAATTTAAGCCTATTTTCCTTTTATTTTTTTTTACATTGCAAATTTCCACATCTCTGCTATTAAAATTGAACACAAAAACTAAATATTTACCTTGACCCAAACCTAATATGCATATTTAAGAGAAATGTAGAGAGGTGTATGTATTACTGATGATGCAAATTCTTGTTAAGATGTTTGAACAGAGCAGAGTAGGAAAAAAAATACTACTTCAACCGTTCATAATTCAGAATGCAAACAAATTTAAAACTGCGTCAAAAGTTGAAGAGAAAAAAAATGAACACAGAAAATTGAAGAGCTTGTTAAAGCAGAAAAGATGTTTGTTTGGCTCTGCAATGAATACTAAGAAAAAATATCTTCTTCCATGGCTGCATGTAATTGTTAGTTTACGGTCGTATCTTAAAAAAAAGCATCATATATTGTTGCACTCTGTGCAGGTCATAAAAAACGGACATGAATGGGGGTTACTTTTTTCGACAAACATCTACCATTTACTTTATTTAACTGATGAATAGATTAAATGTTAAACCAACCGTATTTTATTTATTCAGACGAAGTTGGATACACCTTAAGGAAAAAAACCAGTGAGCAGAGCAGTATAGTCGGACGGGGCCGACCATATGATACCCTACACAACTTCCACGAAACTATAACTTTCTGTGGTTCTATATTCTGATCTTGAGCAATATTTCGCGATATTTGCACCCTCTTGACCGACCAGAGGTAAACAAATTTTACATATATTCAGTACAGCCCTTCTAATCACTTGTTCAGATTCTCTTCGCCACAAATTTTGTAATTTTTCACACAAAAATCGGGGTCCATTAAAACATCCATAATTGTTCGTTGGCCCAGAAAACCCCACAAAAATAAAGTTTTTGGTCCATTTCATCCCCTAAATATTAACCGATCTTTTCTAAAAACAATAGGGGTCTTCATTGGCCAGAACCCATCCTACATGCAAAATTTCGTGAAGATTGGTCCATAACTGTGGCCTGTATCGTGTCTAAAAATTATAATGGACAGACGGACGGACACACATGTCTAGATCGACTTAGATAGTCGAGATATGACGATCGGTATACTTAAAGGTGGGTCTAGGACTAATATTTCGCGGCTTTACAAACTCTTGGGGCTGCACAAAGCTATAATACCCTGACAACATAGTTGTGTAGGGTATAACAAGTTAAAGGTCAACCACTCCTCCTGGATATACTATCCACTTATGGGATCTATATCCTTCAGGAGTAAATATATCAGCCACAGAATTCAAATTTTGTAATTTTTCACACAAAAGTCAGGGTCCTGTTGACCCGCTAAATATTGATCGATGTTTACCAAAACAGGCATACTTATTCTTTGGCCCGATCCCCTTCTCCGTGCAAAAAATTTACGGTGTTTGGGTTATAATTGCGGCCTGTGGAGCGACCAGAAAAAACGACAAAAATAAAGTTGTTGGTCCATTTTATCCCCTAAATAGGGGGTCTTCATTGGCCAGAACCCATCCTACGTGAAAAATATCGTGAAGATTGGTCCATAACTGTGGCCTGTATCGTGTTTACAAATTATAATGGACAGACCGACGGACGGACGGACGGACACACATGTCTAGATCGACTCAGCTAGTCGAGATATAACGATCGGTATACTTAAAGGTGGGTATAGGACCAATATTTCGCGGCGTTACAAACTTTTGGGGCTGCACAAAGCTATAATACCCTGACAACATAGTTGTGTAGGATATAAACATTAAATTCCAACATAGGATACCGAACTGATTCATAATCCTTTAACCAAAACCTTTCTTAGTTTTATAAATTAAAAAAAGTCACTGAACATGATCTCCCCCATAACAAGCTGCAATTCTCTATTTACCAACCTCATTAGAATTGTTAAGGTGTTATAACACTTCACACAACGATCCCATTTACCTTTAATATTTGATTTTTTTTTCCTCTCTTCTTCACAAGTTTACAAAAAATACAAAGACGGCATTGAAGTCCAAGTGTAATTCAGTCATTCTATCATTCATTCCTTCGTTATATCCTTAAGCATTTCATGGTGTTTTGATTTGATTTTTGCAATTCTTTTCCTTTTATGTTTTTCTCTTCTTCTGCTATAGCAAATCATAATTTCTTCCAAGGATAAAAAACCTGGAAAAATATCCTTCTTTTGTTACAACAACGAAAAAAAATGTTCATTTACAACAGGAAGTTTTCATAGCCAAAGGCAATTTAATACGGTCGTACTATGACATTTCTACTAAACTGGTGCAAAAACAAATTACAAGTCAGCTGTTACTTGCAAGCCCAACGCCATTGTCCTGGATACATCACCGCTAGTTAACTACATTTTATTTAATTCTACATTTAGTGCTGAAGTTAAGTTTCCTTGGAGATTTCAAAAAAATAATCTAAAGGTATTTTGTCAAGGATTATCAATAGGCGTGGATTTATTAAAAAATATTTTTTTCAGGGACTAATAAACGGCGTGGATTTTTTAAAGGATATTTTTTCAGGGACTAATAAACGGCGTGGATTTTTTAAAGGATATTTTTTCAGGGACTAATACAAGGCGTGGATTTTTTAAAGAATATGTTTGTAAGGCCTTAAAACAGGCATTCATCTAGTGTTATAGACGTCCGATCGATCCGAGGAGCGAATATCGATTCGGACCATTACCTTGTGGCAGCCAAGGTACGCGCCCGTTTTAATGTAGCAGCAACGGTGCGATCTAATGTAACACGGAAATTTGACGTCGAAAAGCTGCAAACACAACAGATAGCAGAAGCCTACTCTGCTCAACTTACCCAACTGCTTGACGAAAGCACCCCTTGTCCCGATAATAATATAGAAGCACAAACCACCATCAAGAAATCCGTGTTACGATCAGGAGTGTCGTAATGCTACTGTTATGAAAAAAGCAGCGTATAGGGCAACCCTGCGAACAGTAGCAATACGTAAACCGATCGAGAGAACTATCGGGAGAAAAGAAGAGAGGAGAAACGTATTTTCAGAAAAAAGAACTAGAAAAACATGAGCGTGAGCAAATCGAGATGTACAGGAATCAGAATGAAGTCCGAAAATTCTACCAACGGCTAAAACAACAAACCGAAGGCTTTGGTGCAGGCACATCCTCCTGTAGGGATGAAGAAGACAACCTGGTGACAAATACAGACAACGTGCTGAGGATCTGAAAGGAGCATTTTAAAACATTTCTGGTATCAAATAGTAGCGGTGAAGAGGATACCCCAGAACCAATAATAGATGACGGTATAGAGTGTATAACATCTAGCCAAGATGAAGTCGGAATAGCAATCAATCGGCTGAAGAATAATAAAGCAGCAGGTGCCAATGTGTTACAAGCCGAACTATTCAAGACTGGTGGTCAGATGCTGGTAAGGAGCATGCACCAGCTGATTAGTACAATTTGTCTAGAAGAATGAATGCCCAATGATTGGAACCTCAGCATCCTGTGTCCTGTGCACAAAAAGGAGACAAGACGATATGTGCTAACTATAGAGGAAATAGCCTTCTTTCAATCGCATATAAAGTGCTATCTAGTGTGCTGTGTGAACGATTGAAGCCAATGGTCAATGACATTATTGGACCATACCAATGCGGCTTCAGAACTGGCAAATTCACCATTGACCAGATTTTCACTATGCGCCAAATCCTAGAAAAGACCCACGAAAAACACATCGACACATACCACCTATTTGTCGACTATAAAGCCGCATCTGACAGCCCTATCCGTTCAGAGATGCTTAAAGCCATGTCTACGTTCGGCATTCCTGCAAAATTTATACGGCTATGCAGGATAACTTTAAGTGGCACAAGATCAGCAGTTAAAATCCGAAAGAACCTCTCGGAGCCCATTAATACCGAACGAGGATTCAGATAAGGTGAGAGGTTGTCGTGTGATCTTTCTAACATGCTGCTGGAAAAGGTCATAAGAGACGCAAAGGTGAACAGAAATGGCACTCTGTACACCAAACAACACATGTTAGTCGCCTACATCGATGACATCGATATGACGGGTCGAAAATTGAGAGCGGTAACAGCCACCTTTGAGCAAATTGAGAAAGAGTCTGCCAAAGTGGGTCTGGCAGTAAACGGCGAGAAGACCAAGCTGATGGTATCAACACGCAAGAAGTCCAGTAGACTCGGACCACCTGTTGAACTTGAGAACTACAGCTTCGAGGTAGTTAAAGATTTTATATACCTTGGTACCGCCATAAATTAAACGATGCTACTATGGACGGAGCAAACAACTCAAAAGCAAGGCCACCTCCCGCCAGACCAAACTTGCACTCTACAAGACGCTGATACTACCTGTGCTGTTATACGGAGTGTTTGAGAGAATAATTCTCCGAAAGATCTATGGGCCGATCTGCGTTGACGGTGAATATCGCTGTCGAATAAACCATGAGTTGTACCAGCTATTCTCGGACATCGACATTGTTAGGACGTATTGAGCTGCAGCAATTACGTTGGCTAGGTCATGTTGTGAGAATGGATAAAGATACCCCAGCCCAGAAGGCATATAAAATCGAACCAGCTGATGGTTCACGCAGAAGGGTAAGGCCAAGAATACGTTGGAAAGATCAAGTCGAAGACAATATCGCCGAAAATGGTCTTTCAAATTGGAAAAACTGCACAAAAGACCGACGCGCCTAGAAATCTTTTCTAAGCTCGGCTTATGGAACGAAAGTTCTGTCACAAGCCAGCTAAGTAAGTATTCAATACAAAGCCACCAACAAAATTAATACCATTTAGCATTATTAAGGTAGAAATCAATCGCAAAAATTAAAATATATCAATATAAGAAAAACATTACTATTTACACTTTTAAAACCAGTAAGGAAAGTTGGAAAGTCGAATTTTTGAAGGACCATTAACATGAAAATGAGTCTATAAACATGTCATTCTGCAACCTATACTAAATTTTTCATTTGGTGAGATACAGGGCTGCTTCAACCTAGGTTATATTAACTTCAGTACGTTGCGCCAATTTTTTTGTCAATCGGCCTACCTTAATGTCTTTGGTGAACCATTTACAAAAATATATATGGGACGAAAATATATATGAGAGCTATATCTAAATCTGGACCGATTTTCAGGAAACTTAACACACATCATTCAACTCTTAATTCAGTAAGCTATGCCAAATTTCGTGCAAATCGAAAGATATATGGGAATTTTGGTACACAATTTACATTAAATCGAACGAAAATATATATGGGAGCTATATCTAAATCTGGACCGATTTTCAGGAAACTTAACACACATTATTCTAGACCTTATTCAATACGCTATGCCAAATTTCGTGCACATCGAAAGGTATATGGGGACTTTGGTGCAACATTTACATAAAATTGGACAAAACTATATATGGGAGCTATATCTAAGTCTGAACCGATTTTCTCGAAACCTGGCACACATCATTCTGACCTAATTCAGTACTCTATGCCAAATTTCGTGCACATCGAAAGATATATAGGGACTTTAAGGACCATTTACATTAAATCGGACGAAAATATATATGGGAGTTATATCTAAATCTGAACCGATTTTTCCCAATTTCAATAGGGTTCATCCTTGGGCCAAATAAGTGACTTCTGGCAAATATCATAAATCGACTCAGAAAATGTTTCTATGCATATTCTCAAAATAGACCATGGGTCTATCTCGATTATTTTTGCCTGTTACAAACATATGCACAAAGACATAATACCCTGTGTGGTGAAGGGTATAATAAACGACTCGTATATAACTTAGTTTATGAATGAGGAATTCTATTTGTTAAAAATAACGGATATGTGAAATATACTAAAATTTGTAAATAGGTTTTACATAAACAAATATGGTTACAACCCAAAAGAAAGCTGACATCGCAAAACTTTTACAAGGCTCCACAAAAAATACAATTCACTGGTAATTTTGTAGTGTCTCATGGAAAGGAAAATCCGCTTAGAGTTCATCTAAAGAATAGAACAAATTTGATATTTGATAGAAGAATGAGAAGAAGCCTATTTTTTAGAGAAAAGAAAGTCGCCTTAGATTTATTCTATAGAATAGATGAATTTGTCTATAGATTAAAAATAATGAGTCTTCTTTAGAATATACGAAGTCATTTATCAGATATATACTGGAGTAGACCATGTAACAGGTATTAAAAAAAAAATTATATAAGGCATTTGATAAGGATTATCTGTCAAACATGTCTTCCAGATATCTATCAAAATTTTTCTTAGACAACTTTTTCTTTGAAACATGAAAGCCACAAATTTTCCTCTAATTTCTCTACAGACAAAATGTCAAAGAAACCCCTTCATCAAGTGATAACCAAAATATTGACATAAACCACAGGGAGAATTGTTTGGTTGATTTCTTGCCTTTAATTAGCAAGAAATATTGTTATGTAAATAAAATTCTAGAGCAAAAAAAAAAAAAAAATAAAACATGAATATTTTCCGTTTACCATTTGCAGTTTAGTGCTTCTGATGATAATGACGATGATGAGGGTTAATCCGTTCTTTTTCGATGTTTTGCTCTTTTGTACGGAAACGGTATCCTGCAGCCAAATCTTGTGGATAATGATATTGACGATAGACGAAGAACAAGTAGCAATGAACGAGAGAATATCCAATAAATGATGATTTTCTCTTCTGATGTTGTTTTTTAAGTCAGGGTAAATATCCTTAGGTTGTTAATTGAGTAAATAATTCATTAATTTTATTTTGGGTTGACGACGACGACGATGATGTTTAATAAAGACTTCAATTGTCATTGTCAAATAAAGACACTCACACACAGAAATCTACACACACATACACAGAAATACACATGGACACAGTTAGACAACACTAAGACACATTTTTATGTAAACAGTTGATTAATTAATTTTATTTTTATTTTTCTATTTATTTTGATTATGAATTTGGAAGTAAGGGTGGGTGAAGATTTGGGTTTAACACAACAATTTATAAAAAATAAATATTTTGTGGTGTAATTAAATTAAATTTATTTCCTTTGAAATGTCTTCTTCAATTCAGTAAACAAATATATTTTTGGTTTATTTATTTATTTTTTTTTTTAAATTCGATTTGAATATGTGTTTCTAATACTAAGGGAAACCTCTATAAAATTAAAACCAACATTTATGTTTACACTCAGACTTATGTAGCAGCTATGTTTAAATAACCAAACGACGATATATGTTTAATTAAGAACTTGTTTCCGCCTCTTTTTTGTGGTTTTGTGGTTATTTTTAAGGATGGGGGCGGTTAGAACAACAAGGCAACGCTGATTTTATTCCTGGGGATTTTGAAGGTTACAACACAATATGAAACAATGTTTGATGAAGGGCGTATTTTTGTTTTGAGGTTTAAGGGTTCGTTGCTTTATATTTAATTTTTTGTTATTGTTGTTTTGGTGAATATAAACTTTCACTTGTTTTGGGATTTATTTATTTTTTATTTTAATATTTTGGTTTATTTCACTTTATTTAAAATTGTTGATTTTTTTTGTAAATTTGGCATCACTGTTGAATTTATTTTATAATTTTGATTTTTATTTTATTTGGGGATCACTAATTTTGTACACACTAGATTCTATTACCACTGACTATAAATATATCTATGAATTTTGGTATTTCTTATTTTTTAAATTTATTTTTTCTATATTTGTATTATATTTCACAATTATGACACTTAATATTTAATGTTAACAAACAATGATTCTTTTTTCTAACAAATGGTACAACACATTTATGGAAACCAAAATATTTAGACTACTTTTTTTGTAATTGTTGTTGTTGTTTTTATCTTTAAATTAAAATGTATATTTCATTCCAGTTCTTATCTTTTGACAAGTTGCAAAAATATATATTCTAAATTTATTTTGTGGCCACAGCATAGATTTTTTTATAGTTTTTCCTTTTTTGTTGTAAATTTGAATTTTCTTTTGTTAACTTTGTATGCTTGTTTGTATCTATTGAAATGAAAAAAATGTAAGAGTTTGATAAGAATATATATAGTTACTGCACCACTACACCTGCAATGGTAATTTACTTCGATGTAAAATTTAATGCTAATGTATGTGAAAGATCTACCATAACTGCGAGAAAATATAAAAAGTAAAAACGTCGTAAAGTTTGGCCAATCTGAATTTTGTACTCTCCCCACCATGAGGGGCATTAAAAATACCTAGAATAGAATAAAATACAAATCTACAGACACTCGGGTTGGATTTGACGTTTGAAAAAAATTTTATAACACATACCCAGAATATCGAACAGTGCGAATACTATTATATGGGGATTACAAAAAAACGGGGACAGACACTGATAATTTGGGTAGTGAGATTTTACGCTTATTGTGAATCTAAAATATAAAATTACAGTCAATTTGACAAAAAAAGGTCCAATTTCAAAAAAATACGGACATTTTAGGGTGTACCATTGTCAGAGATGGTCCGTCAGAAACAGTGACTTAAATGACATACATTTCCTTTGTATAATACACACGTCAGAAACATACCAAAAACCATAAGGATTTTGACAAAATAGCTATTTCTATTAATCTTTTTGGAAGTTACGTATGCTTTACTAAAATCCATATAAAATTTTCTTCTCAAGAAAGATTAGAGTGTTGTAACAGTTGTAGTAAGGAATAGTCAGAGTATTTCAATAGTCATCGAATAATATATATTCCTGAATATAACTGTATATAGTGATAATATTGAAATAAATTACGTTTACTACATTTTATACAAGAATATGACGTTTTCGATGTTTACACCTTTTTGACAGTCGAAAACCTAAAAACACGGGCCATACCTGACCGTTATATAGGCGCGAATTTAAAAAGTTTGCCAATATTGATACTTTTTGATAAGGATTCCCAAACTTGAGTCAATATTGATCTTTATTTTAGTATGGATATTTGATTGTAATGCAGTACCAAATCCGTTGAAAATCGTGACCAACATCACCAAATATCGAATCGTGGGTTTATATAGAGCCTATGCCAAGATGTGGACCGATATAACCCTTGTGAAATAGCAAACATCCTCGAAAGACCTCATCATCAGTCTGTACAAAATTTTAGAGCTTAAACGGACATGCAGACATACGGGAACAAACCGACATAGCATTTTTTCTGAATGAAAAATGTCACATACAAGCCACAGATGGAAAATGCGCAACCCGGACCATAAAGGCTATAGAAAATTTGGTACAAACATTTGTGTTAAATCTCCAAGAATTCTGAATGTCAACTGACAGTCACTACACTAGTAAAACTTTAAAAATGGGTCGGTACCTTTATATAGGAGAATGAACACACATAGACAATTTTCTCTGAATATGATGTTTATTAAGAATACCAAATAACGGGTATTTAAGTTGGATAATTCTGAAGTAGTAAAAGAGGCAATACCAAATCTGCAAAAATCCATATTACTGCAAAAATCCATAAACTCAGAAAATCCATAAACTCAGAAAATCCATAAACCCTTTAATCGAAACTCGATACATATCAGTTTAGTCCCAAGTCTGTAGTGTATTTCGTGTATTTAATTTGAGACGTCCCCCCCTATTCACCGCGTATTTTTTTTTTTTTATATAATTCGAATCTACACTGATTCAAGAATGTCCCTACAAAATTTCAAGTGAAAACCTCAAGAACTCTGGAAAATATAGCCGATTTATTGTGTCATCATCAAGTGACGGCTAAAGGGCTTCTCAAACTTTAAACGCGTTTTTCTCTTTTGCGAATGGCGGGCACGATAACTCAAAAACTAATAACCCAATCGATTCCAAATTTTTACATGGGCTTGGTAAAGAACAAAGGCTGTGCCAAATTTAGTTCAAATCGGGCATTCCATTCGCCTGCTATTGAATTCAAAAATATTAAAAATGTTGACCTTTTGTGGCGGAGATACCAGAAGCAGGGGACCTAGGAGTCCCATCTTCAAATATAATCTAGGTTTGGCTAATAGAATAGATTGTGCAAGATTTGGTTCCAATCGGACATTCCATTTACCAGATATTCAATTCATAAATATTACAAATATTTAGCAATGGGCCCCATCTTCCTTCTTTATCTAGGCCTGATAGTTGTGCAAAAATCGGATAGTACGTTTGCATGTTATTATAAAATTAATTTTTAGCGCAATTTTGACCATTTTGTGGGGTAGTTACCATATGGAGAATGATCCCATATTGGATTATAAAATTGGATTTATAAAATTTTGACCATATGTGGAGGAGGTACCAGAACTTAGTTGCGTAGAAATATTACGATGTGCAGAGTTTGTATGAAATCGGAGAGTTATCGTACGCACCAGCCATCCAGATTGACAGACGGACATTTGTAAATCGACTTTAAATTGTCTGAAACGAATTTGGTCCGAAGAAACCTGGGGTAATAAACCAATATTTCGATGGGGCACATTTTTAACGTATCAATATGTTATTAGCAAAATCGAATTTAAATATGGCGGACTGGACGTTGTCATATCGGATTATTCAGAAAAAATTTCATCTATTCATTGTCTACTTCATTCGAATTCAAATTAATTTATAAATCGAGAATGGGAATATTCTTTTAAAGCCAATCATTAAAATAAATAATTTGTCATGGGAACGCGTTTAAAGTTTGAGAAGCACTTCTGCCGTATGGCCGATACAAAATAACTCGTCCCTATATTTAAGAGTTGTTTAGATTTTCACTTGAAATTTTAAGGGGATGTTCTTGAATTAGTGTAGGCTCAAATGAAATATACAACCATAACACATATTTTTTAACCTTGAATGGGAGGATGTTCCACTTAAGACTTGCCTAAAATCGGCCAAAATGACCTCATTCTGAAAAAAATTTTATTGTGTATAGACATGTTTTTAAACTTATTTTTTTAATATTTTTACATTATTTACAATCATACAAAACGTTCTTATTATTTGTTTTCGGTGGGAGTGCTCTCAAGTTTCCCTTTTTGAAAAATAAGTGCGCGGACAAAATATTCGAGAAAGAGTAAATGTTTACTCTAACAGTGAAATCGACTGGAAATATAAAATTTATGTTTCCCGATTCCCGAGTTTCTAGAGTAGCAAACGGTTTTCGATGTTGTTGTACTGATCTGGTCATAAAAGAAATTTACTTTTTACAATAATAAAAGTAGTTTGATTATTTAATATTTCATTTAATATTTCATGACCGATTTTAGGCAATATAGGTATAGCACATGTGAATACGGGGAATGAAAGAGCGGGGGAAACAGCTACTGTGATTAATAAACGTAGTTCTATGTGGTACAAAAATTCACCAAATTTTAAAAAGCTGGTTCATAGTATACACAATTATTTTTGTACTTGAAATTGAAAAACGGTCAAAATGACCGTCATCGGCCATCTAGTGTTAATTACAAAAAACAACACCAAAACAACTATAAAATTAGCCTAATTAAATTTCTAATTATTCCAAATTCAATATGGTCTCCCTCGTGTTTTCAATAGCCAGACGGACATTCCTAATTCGACATAGAATTTTATTCTGATCAAGAATATTTACTTTATGGGTCTAGGGTGAACCTTTCGAGTTTTACACAAGGAATGACAAATTGAATATACTCTTCGCCTGTCCGATATCAAGTAAATGGTGCACCATAGTATCCACGTTTGTCCGATTGACACGAAAATTTGCATAATTTTCCAAACGTAGTCTAGAAGTCATTCCAATTGCTTCCATAAATAATTTTGTCCGATATCTCCACTTAATATGGGGTTAATATATTGCGGTAATAAAGAAGCCCCTAGAATAATATTAAACATGAAAGATCTAAATCTAAAATTCTAGCGATGCTATAACATAGTCGTGTTCATACTAGGCTATAACGAAATATTGAACCATAAAATCTAAAACTATTCCACGTTGAAATTTTTTTCATAACACTATATAACATAGCCCCCTAGCACATTTTATCGACAATAATTTCGAGTTTCGGATTATCGATGAATAAAAAAAATGTTTTTGAATTTCTGTAATGCCTCCCACTCAAATTTTAGGTTTATAATTCATCATGGTAGAGAGTATTAGAAAACACTGATATTTATATCGATTAAAACTTCAACAATTCATCCGAACTTTTGTTTCGTTTGTTTTATTTTTAAAATTTATTTTAGTAATCCAAAAATTAAGACATTCATCCATAGCAAGGCCATTGTACAGGTGTAGTAGTGTAGGTTGGTTATCACTTGTTTTCTTATTTGTAAATTTCTTATCATCCGTTTAAAAACATTTGTAAATGCAACATCACGATTTATACACAACAAGGTCTAGGTCACAGACCTTGAGAAATTGTATACATATATTTCTGTGAGGGAATTTACACGATATCTGTAAATCTCATTATTAATAATTTAGTATATAAAAATACTTTAGCATATGTTATCCACAAAATTTTCAAATTTTTTTCCAAATCATTCACAAGTCGCACTTGTGCGATGAAGCAATGCCAGCTGCTTTGTTGATTGGTGATTTATTAAAGGACAATAAAATTAAATCCACAAGTGTGTGTGTAAACTTGTAAAGCGTATCGGGATTCCAATACACACACAGAAAACAACAAGCACGGGTATTGTGCGAATTTGACATCAGCAAAACTGAATTTATTTTTGTTTTTTTTTTTTTTTTTAAATAGAAATTTTCCATCCTTAATGGAAATTTTATGATATTTTAAATTTCACAAGTGACACTGGGGTAGACACTGGCAGCATCAAACATTTATCACACAATTACATTTCACTTTAAAAAAAGAATTTCTTGCTTTTGTTGCTTTTATGCACCCTTTTTTTTCTTTTCTTTAATTTTATTTTCATTCACCTTTTTTGTTGTTGTTGCTTTTTGATATTTTTATATCATCTCCATTATTTGTTATTACTTAGAAGTGATTATTTATTCAAAGAATACCAGAAAAAAAAACACCCAACGAAACACAAGCCAAGTTAACCGAAATGAGAGATGCAAGACAAAAGAGACGACGACAACGGAAGAGACGAGAGGCGAGAAAGCGAGAAAAAATAAAATCTATTTTTGTTGATTGTTTCGGGCATATGTCAACACGCGCCAAAATAATGTTTGCGACTAAACTGGGCGAAAACAGATTACAGCGACTTGCACCGCCGTGCCAGAGTTTTAATGCTCTCCGGTCGTAATCCAAACTCACACTCACTCTCTCTCGCGTGAACACACAAATGTAATACATACACACACACACGTAACTAATACGAATGAATGGCAAGGTCCTTTTTAGAGTTAACGGTAGAAAAACAGCTAAAGCAACAAGAGTATAAACAACCTTATGGGGTTTTGTGGTTGTTGTAATGTTACATTAACACTGACAATGACACAACTACAAGGACAAAATGTTAATGTAAAGCTGCTTTCATTTCATTGAGAAAAACATCATATATATAGGAAATTCTCACTAAAGCTTTCATTTTCATTACACGTAGAAATAACTTAATTAAATTGGCCCTCTCTCTCTCTCTCTTATGCCCACACTCACTCACACACCTTTGAAGCTAAGGACACGTATACATGAATCGGTAACAAAAAGTAAACAAAAAACATATGTTTCACTTGCGGCGTTTTTATTACAAGACCTTCTCTCTCACACACATACACACACTAGCGCACACATGTAAGGATTAATGGATTGTTTTATGTACCCACTCAAAGTTTAGCCAAAAGCTTTACCTTGAACACAGCTGTATGAGCAATTTTTGGGGGTTGGCGAGAAAGTTTCGAAGGACAAAACAGCTGAGCGGGGTATATATAAACCTGTTGCTCTCCGCTATTAGCTTTTGCAGATATCTGCAAAGTTTGTTCTAAATCCCAGACACTTAAATTTTAGTTTTCTGCAAATAACTGTTATTGACATTTATCTAACTGAGTGGAGCTTTTTCACTGTCTGGGAAATAAATAATTGGTGGAGAATAGAATTTCTCTTAAATTTGTACCCAACATACATTTTAACATATCGTAACACGTATACATATTTGAAAGGTTGCTTTTGCTCGGATTAATATATCACTACAGCCAATTCTTTTTAATAATCCTAAAAACAATTTTTTAGAAATTAGTGTGCGATTTTTTGTGATTATATCCAACCTGGAAATACAAAAAAAATTAATTAAGTATGATTATATATGGCGGCAGATGGCTGTAATGATAGATTTCAGAACATATATAAACACAGATTTATGCTCTTGAAGGAAAGTAAAAAATATTTTGCTTTTTTTGTTTGGTGAATTCAATTGTGAGTTACAGGGTGTTTAAAAGGGGAAGTGAAATAAACTACATTTTTCATTTCAATAACAAAAGATGCGGTAAAATTGTGAATGATGTTTATGGTTTCTATAATGTAACATCCAATTATGTGCAATTTTGGTTTCGTAGATTTTGTTTAGGAATTTTTGATATGCATGATATGCATTTCGCACAGGTAGGCCGATCGTCGAAAATATCGAAAAAATCGGAGAAATTATCGCAGTTGACCGGCATGTAAGCAGTCGTAACATCACACAGGAGCTAAAAATCGACCATAAAACTTTTTTAAACCATTTACAATTGACTAGAAACGACCTGAATTGGCCAACATGAGAGTTGTTCCACCAGGACAACGGTAGGTCACACACATCTAGTGTGACTCGCCAGATGAAAAGTTTTAATGCATCCGCCATACATTTTGATACCAAGCGAATATTTTTTCTTGCATTGCAAAATTTCTTTAATGATAAAAAATTGCTACACAAATCTTAAAAATATTAGATTTTTTTGCAAATAGAGAGTATGGCTATATATTATGAAATTTAAAATCCACCAACAAAACGGTATTTTACCCAAATAGGACATTCCGATGTACCAAATCACAACACTTCATATAAAAATAATGGATATCTTTTCCCCCCAAACTAATATATATATCATCTTAGAAACCCGAATGAAAACTGCATTTATTTTGTTGACCTAAATATTTACATAAAATAAGGATGAAAATATATGATTCATTCTTTGAGAGATATTGGCCATTTTCCCTTTGAGAAAATTAAAAGACAAGTTAATGTCGATTACTGAAAATTCTTTTAAAATTCCTAATATTGTTCGGAATTGTTATATGACACATAATCCGAAAAGTTGACAGATATAACTTTATCGATAAGATATCTAATCCCTAAAAATTATCTTAAAGGAAGACTTTTACCCGTAGATAACCTTAAGTGTCGAATTACAGTCACATCGGTTGAAAAATATGGTCAAAATCTTTGAAATTCAATAATAGAAAATGTATTTTTTAAGAATGGATTTTTTTAATTTGTCAAAAATAAGCTAACTCCACACATTTGTAATTCAACTCCAAATTATCTGAAACGAATTTGATCCAAAGAAATATGGGGTCTAAAACCAATATATCGATGAGGCACATCTTTACCGTATCAAAATGGATATAACCTCATTAGCCATAAGGCTAGGGCATAAAAATTGGGTTATATGGGGACTATCACCAAAAAGGAAAGCATATTAATAATTATGTAGGGAGATTTGATACGAAATACGAATTCTAAATACCAAAATACAGCGAACTCGGTACTCGAAAAAGTGGACCTTTATTTATAATTTTTAGTGGAGATATTTTATACCCCATATGAACCCAATGTACCGAATTACAGCGAAATCGAAAATTGAGAGGTACCCTTATAGGGGAGCTATGCCTAAACGTGAACCGATATAACCCATCTTCAAACTTAACCTTCCTGCAGACAAAAAACAACCCGGACTGACAGAGGGACGTGCTAACATGGCTAGATCGTCTTAGAATTTTATACTGATCAAGAATATATTTTGTAGGGTCGGAAATGATTATTTCAATGATTTGCAAACGGAATGGCAAAAGTAATATATCCCCCATACTATGGCGGAGTGTATAATAAATTTCAATTTATTTAAAACGAGCATGGGGTCCCCTTAAGTCGAACTGATTAAACTGAGGCACCCTCTCGTACATACAGATCGATAACTGTCAAGGATATTTTACTTATTTATAAGAATGTGAGCCAAAGACCACATTAAACAACAAAGTTGGCTGTTGTCAAAGTCTGAATCAATATTCAGTGAGTGAGCCCAAAAAAACTCTACCTCGTGCATTGATAAATGTGGCTGTGCCTACAATTGTCTGTTGCAAGATCTAAAATTTTTTCGAATATTCATTCTATTCATATCGGTGGAAATTTTTAATAACAGTTTAACAGAAATGTCTACAGATAAGAGTGTTAGACAAAATTCGACCTTTTAGACAGATACATGGATCCCTTTGTAAATATACATAGACTCACTTTCTGAATCTATTCATGCATGGCCGTCCGTCCGTCTATCTGTCTGTCCATGTTAAATTTTAAACATTGGATAAATTTGGCACAGCTCATTTAGTTTAAATATAGCAACCATTGATTTTTCGTCCGATTTAATGTAAGTTGTGCACTAAAATTCCTGATTTGGCCAAAATTCCGCATAGCGTACTGAACTGAGTCTAGAATGATGCGTGTTAAGTTTCGTGAAAATCGGTTCAGATTTAGATACAGCTCCAACATATGCATTTTCGTACGATTTTATATATGTTTGTCTGATTCACAATTCGAATTCAACATCTAATAAAGTTAGCCCATAAATACTATTTAAAATCCGCCATAATTAAAACAAATACTCAGGAATTAATCCAGTGTTACTTAATAAAATTCGTAGTAAATTAACTATAGGAGTAAACATTAGTGTGACCGAATTTATCGTTGTCCAGAAAAATCTATTGAAAAAATGTCTGTAATATTAGAAAATTCTGAATATTCTCTTTTTATTTTATTAACCCGTACTTTATTCATAAATAAAAGAGTTATCCTATTTACATTTACTTTATTGTGATTGTACTCGGCACTAAAAATAATGAATGACTATACCGGCTTATAATCATTTTGAACATAAGCACAAATAACCACAATTCCAGAAAGGCAACTATCTAATTATGTTCTCAAATAAAAATATATTATGGCTCGCAAGCACGACCCTGAATACGACGATGACTTACTTATAAATTTCCCTCCAAAAACAAACACATAAAACGTTTTTTGTCATTAATGAAGAATATGTAAAAAAATACCAGAACAACCGTTTGAATAGAAAGCATGATAAAACATAAATAGACCAAGTGCTGAGGGAGCTGACTACCGACGATGAATAGACAGACGGCTGTGGAATGGTAAATGTGTGACCAAAAGCACAATCTCTTTTAATACCGGAGATGGTAACGTTGAAGTGGCGAACAGCACATGACGGTGGAAAAGTAAATTAATTCAAAGCACACCATATTGTTTTTCCTAGCCTGCATTTTTTTTTGTGAGCACAAACTAGTTCACCAAAAGCCTACACAAATTGTTTTCAAAGTACGAGCATTTCATCATCATCGTCCGCATGAAGAAACCAAGGTTTATGCCTCAAAGTCAAATAAACAAAAGCTGGCTTAGAATCTGGCGGACAATGTTTCTTGCAACAGGCAAGAAACAAAGAACCACCAAGCATTTGGCACACATTGCTAAGCGGAAACAAAGTGCAAGTGTGACAATACGAGGCAGGGAAATTATACTGACTATTCCATTTTTGTAGTCCTTGAAAAAATATTCTTTAAAAAATCCACGCCTATTGTTGTAGTCCTTGAAAAAATATTCTTTAAAAAATCCACGCCTATTGTTGTAGTCCTTGAAAAAATATTCTTTAAAAAATCCACGCCTATTGTTGTAGTCCTTGAAAAAATATTCTTTAAAAAATCCACGCCTATTGTTGTAGTCCTTGAAAAAATATTCTTTAAAAAATCCACGCCTATTGTTGTAGTCCTTGAAAAAATATTCTTTAAAAAATCCACGCCTATTGTTGTAGTCCTTGAAAAAATATTCTTTAAAAAATCCACGCCTATTGTTGTAGTCCTTGAAAAAATATTCTTTAAAAAATCCACGCCTATTGTTGTAGTCCTTGAAAAAATATTCTTTAAAAAATCCACGCCTATTGTTGTAGTCCTTGAAAAAATATTCTTTAAAAAATCCACGCCTGTTGTTGTAGTCCTTGAAAAAATATTCTTTAAAAAATCCACGCCTATTGTTGTAGTCCTTGAAAAAATATTCTTTAAAAAATCCACGCCTATTGTTGTAGTCCTTGAAAAAATATTCTTTAAAAAATCCACGCCTATTGTTGTAGTCCTTGAAAAAATATTCTTTAAAAAATCCACGCCTATTGTTGTAGTCCTTGAAAAAATATTTTTTTAAAAAATCCACGCCTATTGTTGTAGTCCTTGAAAAAATATTCTTTAAAAAATCCACGCCTATTGTTGTAGTCCTTGAAAAAATATTCTTTAAAAAATCCACGCCTCTTGTATTGCTTGAAAAAATATTTTTTAAAAAATCCACGCCTCTTGTATTGCTTGAAAAAATATTCATTAAAAAATCCACGCCTCTTGTATTGCTTGAAAAAATATTCTTTAAAAAATCCACGCCTCCTGTATTGCTTGAAAAAATATTGTTTAAAAAATCCACGCCTATTATTGTAGTCCTTGAAAAAATATTCTTTAAAAAATCCACGCCTATTGCTGATGGTTCTTGATAAAAAAAGGGCGTTAGTCCTTTTTCTTGTGTGAGTCTTTGTAAATTGTTTTGCTAAATTAAAATATCTTATAATATATTCATTTATAAATAAAAATTTAAAAAGTTAATACGACTTACCTGTTAAATGCAAATTATTATGAAGTCCTCCCATTCGTAAATAACTTCCGGCCACATCATAGAACTTCCGGTTGAATTACAAGTTTTTCATAAGAATATGTAAACATTTTCGTAGCCCTACAAAACTTCTCTACAAGCTTCTACTATTTAACAAATACTTAGCAGCTGTTTTGAAGACATCAAATAACATCATCCTCAAATAATAAATTCAAATAAAAGCTGTTCAACATGGACTAGCTTACCAACAACACTACCTTCAACGTAGCAGCGGCGGCAGCAACAACAACAACAATGATGACGATTTTCCACAAATATAAATATAATGGATATTTATGTAGCATTTAAAAAGCCTTCAGCAACACCTTTAAAAACTTCGAAGGTATCCCCCCAACTCCCCCCTTTGCTTTGAAGTTAAATTGAACGCACAGGAATTTTAAAATAGCAACAGGATGATATACAACTACATATATATTATACGATATACATATATATATAAGGAAAACAAGGAAAAAACTCACCTCAATCGTAATGTGATGGCCACGGGAACGGAAATTATCATCATTATTGCGTAGATTTTTCGAATCAATTTGTACATTGGTCTGCATTTTTAAACAAGGGGATGGGTTCTTTGGTCGAGGAATGGATGCTGTCTCTCCTTCAAGGAGAGAAGTAAAATGTTGTTGCTTCGGCTCCTTTTCTTTTTGTTTAACAAGACGGAAATGTTTATTTCCTTTGTGGCTGTGTGAGGAATTTTTTTATTTTCTTGCCTTTGGGGCGTCGATAGTAATTCTGTGCTTTTAGCCTTAAGCAGGATTTTGAAAGTCACTCCAATGTTTTTGTCTTTATTTTTCACTTTTTGTTGTTATTTCACTTTGAATGTTGTATTGTGTTCTTGTCTATTTAGCATATTTTCGTCAGTTTTGTTTTATAGTTTTTGTACTGAGTTTACTTTTTTGTCACAAATTTAAATCACGATGACAAGAGGACATTTTTGTGATTTTAAAATTTTTTCCTCGAATGTTTAGTTTGTATTTTTCGGTAGTCCTTAAATTTCGATAATTTGTATAAGGTTGGTCATCTTAAATCTGAAAATAAGAAAATAAAAAAATGTCCGGTAAAATACACGTAATATAGAACAAAATCTTGCCTTTCCGCAGTTAATTACGGGTATTCAAAGCACCTAAAATCGGACAGGAGTCTACTATGGTAGCTTTGTTTATGCATAAATCTACATTGCCTCCTAGAAGGAGAAATTAAACAAGTAAAATTTTTGATGAATTGGGCCAATTCTCCACCATGAGCTGGATATTCAAAAATCAAAAAAATAACCGTGGGACAATATTGATTATTATTATTTATTTTTTTTTTTTTTTTGTGAAATTGTTTATGCGGTGATGCGGCCCAGCATATCGGTACCAACGTAGGGTGACCTGGAGAAACCACATAAAAGCTTTCATATTTATAGAAAGTTGTAGGAGATTTTCTGCAGTATGTCTGGGTTTTTAGAAATTCGAACTAGAAGGTAAAAGGTACTAAAATGTACCAAATATGGTACCCTTTGTATTAGGCCAACGGAAAGATCTAGAATTCTGAAATTTGGAATGTGTGTCACTGATGGAAAGTTAGAAAGGTATACAAAAGGATTTTTGGAAAATTTATAGTGTACTAAAAGTACTATAATAGTAAACCTATAACTGTACTAAAAGTACTAAACTTTACTAAATTTAGTTCTAATATATTGGACATATATAGCTAAAATCTTGAAATTTGGTTGAGAAGTGGTGTCGATGTATAGAAATGATTTAATAAATTCGTACTTCTGTGCATAAAAAGTACAAAGTGGAAATAAATTTGGTACTATTTGCATTTAGTTGACCGTATAGATATGGAATCCTGAAAATAGGAATTAGGACTACGATTGAAGTACAGAATTGAGGTAGCTTTAATAAATCGTACTTATGTGTAGGAAAAGTACTAAATGGTACTAAATTTGGTGCAAGTTGGATTTAGGTAAATATATGGGCAATATTGCAAATTTTTTAGCATAGCTGAAGCGGAGGTTCACCCCTTTATAACTCGGGAATTACTTAAGTATATGAAAAAAAAAGTGAATAGTTTTGGGTTAATTGATCTGTCGTTGCAAACTGTCCATGATACTGACCTCCAAACTTTATTTTGGTGGAAGCTGTGTCTACTTTAATGTAAAAAATGTGTAAAAACAAGTTGAGGCGAACCAGTTTTTTATGTTCTCTATCGATTTGTGACTAAGCCACTCATTGCACGGTCTTCGTGTCAAAATAAAACTAGAAGCCAACAAAATGGGGACTACGCCCTTTATGTATCATTTTTCAAAATTTTCACTGCATCTACCTTTAAATGATGCTGACATTTTGAAGCCCGATTTTGAGTGTTTTTTTTAATTTTAATTCTAGCTTTAATACGCAAACAGGAATTTATAAAAATCGATTATAAGATTATTGTAGTCGCGAATCTGCGTAATTTGATATGTATTTTGTGTATGTAATATGCACAGCTTCAGAGTAATACTCATCCGAAGATGCGAATTTTGTGCGATCAAATTTCTAAAAAACCTATTTTTCGGGCCAAATTTTTAGATCTGTCAACTGAATGATATGGGTACCCGCGATCAATAAGGCTTTTCACGTTTCGGATGATATAAAATTTTCTTCGTGAAAATCCATCTACTAGAACGGCGGTAACTGGCCTTCCAAAAACACGAAATTTGGCAAAAAATGTTTTTGAAAATATCGCGGATTTGTTTGCGTTTTTTGTGGATCATTTCCGCTTCAATAAATGTCCTCATACGGATTTTGATCCTTTTCGAAAAGAGAACTTTAAAAACTTCAGCCGAAAGAGAGATGTACCCAATTTATCTCAAAAATAGTATGAGCTGGCGCACCCATGGTTCTTAATGGACCACATTGAAATCGGTATAGATCGATGTATTTTTTTAGGGTGCTTACCGAAATCGGATGCGCGTTAATGGCATATGGAGTTTTCGGAAATTATTCGCGTTTTACGATTTTTTGGGTACTTCAATGCAACATGTGGCACACCTTAGCCGTCAAATGAAATTTCGCAAAATATATATGGATTGGAAGATAAACTTCAGTACTACCTGGAAACCGCATGCGCATCAAATGATTTTGAGAATTACGCTATTTAGACGCAATTTAAAATGTATATTTCATAATATTATTTTATTTTAAGATTTATTCCTACTTATATAACCCCTAGACTTATCGTAAGGGTCTTGATATAATCCGCAAGGCGTATACTTGTACACAAAAAGTGATTATTATAACATATGTAAATTTTTCGGCGAAATTCGGGTAAAATAGCAGAATAACCCAAACATTTCTTTCTGAAATTTCTTGTATAAAATTAAAAAATAAAAATATGATGACATTATTTTTTCGAACCAAAAACAAATATTTTTCTTCAATATCTTGTTTTGTTGTCGCTGTGATTTACAAACCGCTACACGGACTTGTGTGATTTTGATATCACTTGATTCATCATGGTGTTTAGATTATGTAGATATTTTTAAATTAATTTTTAGGTGTGTGCATGTCATTAATATAATGAAAATATTGATGTAATCTACTATATTTTTTTATTTTTCTCATATTTCGCGAAGATGTGCAACTTTATCGCGATTATTATAACATTTTCATATTCTTGTTTTACGGAGGAAGATCTATATCAATGTTTTCGGTCAATATAATAAACGGCGTAATTTTAAGATTTTTTTCTTATGCCCAAAATTAAAACCTCGATAACTTTTGCGCGCATCAACCACAAATTTGATTGCGAACGGTTTCGGAGTCAGAACATTTTTCTCTATATGTGTGCCAAAAATCATTGATGTGCCACAAAAACAAAAAAGCTGATTTTTTGAAAATGGAATATTAAAAAATTGGCAATATTGCCCATATACAGAATGTTTACGGAAGACTTGTAAAAGATCTTCTGTTTGCAGAGTACATCGGAAATATTAAATTGAATAAACAACAAAACAAAAGTAAAATCTGATTTGCGTAATTCTTATTATTCGAATACCTCTAGAAGGCCTCCTACTCAATCCTAAAATACCTCTACAAAAACACTAATAAGTATGCCTATATTGAAATCCAATAGGAAGCTGTATACCTGTAAATTCCTGCAGATCTGTTTCCTACCTATGGAAAATAGTTTATTTGTAACCTGCTCCAAATTGATTTTCGACTTTTTCCGACTAAAGCAAAATCGATAAAAAATAATTTCTTATCAATTGATAAAATAAAGTTCTCATATGTGTAATTTTTGGGCAACTTGAGCCTTGGGATTATAAATCAAGTTTTTATGAACGACGATCTTGAAAACTTGTTACGCTTTCCTCAAAGATCAAAAGTCGACTTAGACCTTTAGACTTTTTAGTACAAAAAGTCGATTTATGAATTAGTCGAAAGTCGATTTACTTATCTCTAAGAGTAACCGATTTAATTCAAACTTTGCATATCGTAATATTTGTTCCAAACTTAGTTCATTTTCAAAGATGGGGAATTAATATAATAATGAATATACGATTTGAACCAAACTTTATACAACCTATTATTATTACCAAGCCTAAATCAAGCCCAAAGATGGGACCCATTGATTAACTCCTTCTGGTTCCTCCCCCACAAATGGTTAAAATTTTCAATAGTTGTAAATTAAATATTCGGCGAAAGAATTATTCGAATTGCACAAAACTTGGCACATCGTAATTTTTTTACCAATTCTACACCTTTTTCAAATGTTATTCAAAACATTTGAATTGCAATTCGAGAATTTCATTTGTAATTCGAAAACTCAATTTGCAATTCATAACATTTCACTTGTAATTCGAGTATGTAATTTGTAATTCACAACATTTCATTTGTAATTTTAAACTTTTCGTATGAAATTCAAAAAATTACATTTGAATTTAAAAAAAAAAATTCATTCGTAATTCGAATATTTCTATTTGAGTTTCGTAGAGTTTCATTTGAAATTTAAAGAAATTCATTTGAAATTCAAAGTATCCAATTTGAAGTTCATAACATTTCACTTGTAATTCGTAAAATTTCAGTTGTAATTCATAACAATTAATTTCAAATTCATACATATTTCTATTGTGTTACAAATAATATTTTTCGAATTTAAAATTAAATGTTATGTATTTCAAATCAAATGTTAAGAATTTCAAATGGAATTATTTAAATTTCAAATGGAATTTTATTAATTTCAAGTGAAATTTTATTAATTTCAAACGCAAATACTTGGAATTTCAAATGGAATTCTATGAATTTCGAAAGGTATTCTAGGAATTACAAATGAAATTCTCGAATTACAGCTGATATGTTGTGAATTGCAAATTGAATTCTCAAATTACATTGGATATGTTTTGAATAACATGTGAAAAAGGTGTAGATCCTGTCCAAGATGGAACACATCGATTTCTCCTTTCCCGATGGTGAAGGAGAGAATCAGTTCTGTATCTCCCCCAGAAAGGGTCAACATTTTGAAACCAATAATAATGGTGTAGAATGTCCAATTTGATGCCAAATATGCACATCGTAATACTCCATCGGTTCACTCCTCTTGGTACATTCTACACACAATGGTCGCAATGTTGCTGAAAATTAATTCCATAATATCATGCGAACGGGCTATCTAATTTGAACTAAACTTTGACCTATTCAATATTAGATTGGGGAAAAATAAATCCATAATTCTTTCACAGTCGATGATAGATTTCTCCTAAATCTGAAAAAAATTCAGATTTATGCTCCTTGGAAGGGTGACATCTCAGTTGTGAGTTACAGGGTGTTAAAAATGGAAGTGAACAAAGAGAAAATTCGGTGCATTTTACAGTTTTTCTTTGCAAGCCAAGCTGCAAAAAATTGTGAATGGTTCAGATACTGTAACAGCCAATTATGTGCAATTTTGGTTTCGTAGATTTCGTTCAGGAATTTTTGATGTCAAAGATGCAGAAAATTTCGATAAAAACGGAGAAATGATCGAAGTTGACCGGCATGTTAGCAGTCGTAACATCGCCCAGGAGCTAAAAATCGACCATAAAACTGGTTTAAACCAACAGGAGAGGTATCTTGTTCACCAGGACACCGCTAAGTTTTAACGCATCCGCCATACAGTCCGGATTTGGCACCAAACGATTATCATCTTTTTTTTTGCATTGCAAAATTTCCTAGTGATAAAATATTTGTATCTAGGGAGGTTTGTGAAAATCGACTACTAGAGTTTTTTGCAAATAAAGAGCAGGACTTCTATGAAAGAGGCATTATGAAGTTACCTTTAAAATGCCAACAAAACGGTGCATATTTGGCCCAAATTGGACCTTCCGAAGCATGTTAAATAAAGTCCTATACTTCATATAAAAATAATGGATTTCTTTCTCCTCAACCTAATATATAGATTATTAACTGTAAACTTATTTCTTTATAAACATATTTTAACACCTTTCCTGTCACATTTCTAAAATTGTAGCATTTGCACAAAATCTAGCATTTTTTCGCAATAATGTTTTGGTAACACTGATGCCGTGACATGTGACATACCATGACCTAAAGGCATCATTGCGCATTTCTTTCCAGAACATTCAGTCGTAACTTATGCTTGTCCTGGGTGGAGTCAATATAAGGCAAGAATTGCTAAAAACAGGAGCGTGTTGAACTGTGCCAACACATTTTGAAAAAATCGTCACCGGTGAAGAATCATGGATCTATGCGTATGATCCCGAAACAAACTAATACCATAGACAGACGACAGCCTTAATTTGCATTAAAAATTTCTTAATTTGAATTAATATTTACCCCTGACAGACGAGAGTTTCTGCATTTACGAAACAGTTTTATGCTTCAAAACAATTGTTTGTCTGTGTGTAGGATGCACATTTTTTACATTTGTTTCGATATTTTTCGGGATTACATCTTTAGGAAATAGATATATGACATAAAGAAGGAATAGCCACTATGATCTTAGCAAAACATCTCCCAATTTAAAAAATGGTTGAAATTTGCCTTCATTTCTTATTTTTATTTTCATAAATATAAATAAATTTGACAAGAAACAATTAATTTTTGACAGCATTGCCATATTGAAATTGCCTAATTCAGTATAAATTCAGTTTGATTTTGTACATTAACAACACATAAAAATGAGGATAATGTACAAGTTAATTTGAATTAAGGCTGTTAATGCAAATTAAGGCTGTCGTCTGTCTACGCTATAAGTTGTTCGTGGAAGAAGAACTTCGAAGTAATTTGTTCTGTGGTCGTGTTGCGACTTTTCCAGAGGTCGAGCACAATTTATTTGACTAAACTCTTCGAAAAATCTAAAATTGCTCAAACCAGCGGGTTTTAGACCGAGCAACGAATGGAATTGATAGGTCATCCAATGTACAGACCCGACCTCGGCACCCAAAGAAATATTGTTATATCCGCATATTAAGCAAAGAAGGCGTGGTCAAAGATTTACGTTGCCAAAAAATGCATTTAAATGGTTCAAAAATAAACTAATCTAACTTAGCCTAATACACATAATAGATAAGTGTGTTCATTTGTTTACATTACCCAAATGAGCCCAATAATATCCTTGTGTGTGGGCTGCTGTTAGTTCTTCATTATCAGCTCACACACTCATAAAACCACATTGTAGTGATCTCTATTTACTCACCCGCTGAGCGCATGTGTATGGAGATATCCTTTATTAGATATGCGTCTTCAGCAGCGTGTAGTGTTATCATCTCTTATGTGCATACATGCACACACAAATAGATTTTAGGACTGCTTATCTATTATTTACGGCATATGTAAATGTCTAAATCAACCTAAACTAAAACAACCAAATCTCATGTTCATATTTTTATGAACACCTATGTTTATCGATTCCTTGTCGCTCAGTGAACACAAGAACTCAAGTTCCATATGAACATTTTCATGCGAAAATTAATAATTTATTTATGAAAGAAAATATTTCGGGTGCTCCGGGCACCCTAGTCAACCAATTTTCTTAATCTACTATATTCCTATTTAAATCATGTCAGCTTCTTTAACAGTCCAAAACACATTGTTCCAAGCTATATTAATTTGATGCAAGCAATATGGATTTGGAAAAATTCCTTTTTGAAAATCATTAATTTTCTGAAAACCTTATATTCAAAACCAAATTTTTTGTCGATGTCTGTTTTTTGTGCTACAATATCCAATTAATATTAACCTCTGATTCCACAACAACTTTAAACAAAAAGTAGGCAGTTCACTTGCAAATTTTCTGGTTAAAACACAGTCGTTTCCAACTGAAATAAGAGATTAAGGTTTCCAACCAGCAAACACCAACATTACACCTTTTTGTATGTTGCATATATACTACGAGTAGGAAATTCATTCATGGAAACCTATTTTCAAAAAAAAGAAGGATGCCCTTCATAGAAAAATAGAAGATATCCCTAGGAGGAGTATGATTAAATTCCGCAACTGGAAGCTAAACTAGAAAAACACCCATGACCTTAAATGTAGCACCTATGGGTTTTTTGTTGTGGCACACACACACAATTGCACTACAATGTAGAGTAACTGAAAAACCTACAAATTGATAGTACAGAACAAAAAAAAAACTAACAAAAATACAGACTGCAATTCAAATTCATGGAAGAGGAAACAGAATTGCAGTTAAAAGCTGATTTAAAATTCATAGGCACGCGTAGTTATTTTTTGGGTTTCTAAACAGAACGTGAAAGTATGATTATCAAGAGAAATAAAAACCAAACGATAATAGGAACGAATGTTAAAAGTGAGGAAATTGTTTACGAAAACTACAACTAATTTTTTAGTTATTTATAAATCAACAATCAGGACGAAAAAAGAAAAATATTATTTAAATAATCCAGGTCATAGTACTTCCCAATATTTTCTTTAAAAGAAATACATGAATTTGTAATCAAAATATTCTTAAAAATCCAAGCCCAAGGATATGAAGGTCCTTCCCAAAACATTCTTAAAAATCCAAGCCCAAGGATATGAAGGTCCTTCTCAAAACATTCTTAAAAATCCACGCCTACAGATATGAAAGTCCTTGTAAAAATATTCTTAAAAATCCAAGCCCAAGGATATGAAGGTCCTTCTCAAAACATTCTTAAAAATCCACGCCTACAGATATGAAAGTCCTTGTAAAAATATTCTTAAAAATCCAAGCCTAGACCTCAGATAGTCCTTGTAAAAATATTCTAAAAAATCCACGCCTAGACCTCAGATATACATTGAACAAATATTCTTAAAAATCCAAGCCCAAGGACATGAAGGTCCTTCTCAAAACATTCTTAAAAATCCAAGCCCAAGGACATGAAGGTCCTTCTCAAAACATTCTTAAAAATCCACGCCTACAGATATGAAAGTCCTTGTAAAAATATTCTTAAAAATCCAAGCCCAAGGACCTCATGAAGTCCTTGTAAAAACATTCTTAAAAATCCACGCCTACAGATATGAAAGTCCTTGTAAAAATATTCTTAAAAATCCAAGCCCAAGGATATGAAGGTCCTTCTCAAAACATTCTTAAAAATCCACGCCTACAGATATGAAAGTCCTTGTGAAAATATTCTTTAAAAATCCACGCCTATAGATATGAAAGTCCTTGTGAAAATATTCTTTAAAAATCCACGCCTATAGATATGAAAGTCCTTGTGAAAATATTCTTTAAAAATCCACGCCTATAGCCTTAGAGGTTCTCTAGAAAATATTCTTTAAAAATCCACGCCTATTGATATGAAAGTCCTTGTGAAAATATTCTTTAAAAATCCACGCCTATAGATATGAAAGTCCTTGTGAAAATATTCTTTAAAAATCCACGCCTATAGATATGAAAGTCCTTGTGAAAATATTCTTTAAAAATCCACGCCTATAGATATGAAAGTCCTTGTGAAAATATTCTTTAAAAATCCACGCCTATAGATATGAAAGTCCTTGTGAAAATATTCTTTAAAAATCCACGCCTATAGATATGAAAGTCCTTGTGAAAAATATTCTTTAAAAATCCACGCCTATAGATATGAAAGTCCTTGTGAAAATATTCTTTAAAAATCCACGCCTATAGATATGAAAGTCCTTGTGAAAATCTTCTTTAAAAATCCACGCCTATATTAGCTGAGATCCTTGTGAAAATATTCTTAAAAAATCCACGCCTATAGATATGAAAGTCCTTGTGAAAATATTCTTTAAAAATCCACGCCTATAGATATGAAAGTCCTTGTGAAAATATTCTTTAAAAATCCACGCCTATAGATATGAAAGTCCTTGTGAAAATATTCTTTAAAAATCCACGCCTATAGATATGAAAGTCCTTGTGAAAATATTCTTTAAAAATCCACGCCTATAGATATGAAAGTCCTTGTGAAAATATTCTTTAAAAATCCACGCCTATAGATATGAAAGTCCTTGTGAAAATATTCTATCTAATTTTTTACCAGACGCACACACAGACAGACGGAGTGGTATGCGGGAAAAGCCACCAACAAAAAAAAAATATGTTTGTGTGGCTAGATTTGGTAATTGGATTTGTTTGTTCATTGGGTCGTATGAGAAATATTTTATCTATGTTTGGATTTTCGAACATTTTGCACAACAATGTGTTATTAATGACAAATTAAATGCTTTTGTGTATATCTGATGATGACGATGTTTTTGTTGTTGTTGTTGGATTTTTATGGTTTCTGGAATGCATATTAAATATTTGCCAAGAATATTTTCATATTTGATTGTGTGTGTGAGTGTAGGAGTACTATTGATGTGTGTGAGATGAAAATATTCCCATTTAAAGTACCATGGTGCGAATGATGAATGTTCATTTATGTTTGGATTATTTTTTATTAAAGGAAGTAATACATTAAAATGTGATAATAATCATTTAATTATATTTAAAATTATCATATTTCTCAGTATTCACAAATGAGTTGTAAATCTATTTAAATATCAAATTTTCAATTGTTTGTATTTGAGATTATAGACCAGAAAGAAGTATTAATAATTTGGTTTATATTTGCTTCAAATAATACGGCTCACCTTTAAGGGAACCACCCCCATTCACCATTTTAATTTTTCAAGTTTTCAATGGGCTGGTAAATCAATACCAATGCTTGTTAAGGTTTGTAACTTTACATATATATAATCGAAGATTTAAAATAGAAGAAAAATAATTTACAAAAAAATTTTGTTATTGCTTTGTTGTTGTTTTTTGTAATTAAAGAAAAGTCCTTATTTTTGATGGCGGGCATGATAACTCCTCACTGGAACATCGGAATCCGAAAATTCCAACGGTGTTAGAAAGAGTACATGTCTGGCTCTCGTATGAACTAGGATTATTGACTTTGCTCTAAAATTAACAAAATGGTGGACCTTTGGAAAAATATTTTTGGAAAATCGCCGATTTTTGACCAAAAACTAAGTTAAAAAATAAGGAAGATCTTCACCGATTGGCTTTATCCTAGTTCATACGATAGCTATACACTCACAGAGAAACGTGTAAAAATTTGAAATCGATTGGGTTTTTGGTTTTTGAGTTGTCGTGCCCGCCATTCACAAAAAATGTTTAGAGAAAAACGCGTTTTAAGTTTGAGAAGCCCTTTAGCCATTACTTGATGCTGACACAATAAATCGGCTATATCTTCAAGAGTTCTTCAGATTTTCACTTGAAATTTTGTAGGGACATTCATTAATTAGTGTAGATTCGAATTATATCAACAAAATTTTTGACCCCGTGAATGGGGGGGTCCCCTTAAATCACTGTCTAATCTAATGCCTAATGTTATGATCTCGGCATATCTAATTTCTGTCAATTAAAAATTTTGTATTATTTTGCGTACTACTCTATTCAGGCCTAAGGTTATTTCATAAATTTTTAACTGAGATGCTTTAACCTTGAACTTGTTTGTTCTTTAGTTTGTCCTTGAAAACTACATGCTTATTCATATAGTATTTGTAGTGAGTTTTCTTTATCTACTTGTAGGTGTTGGCTGAAAACAAAGAATTTATACAAAATATGCGTCAGACTGCCACCACCATTCTATGAATTTTTCTTAGCATTTCAGAGGAGCGTGCTATTGATTTTGTTGTTGTCGTAGTTTTTTATTTCATAGATTTTTTATTTCATGGATTATTTTAGGTATTTATTACAACCATTGGAATGTTATCCTATTCCACATCAAATGCTCATATATAGGGAGAGATTTTAGTAGTTATGCAAACGATTGCTATAAGTGTAATGGTGTAAAAACCTAACAAAGACATCATTGAAAAAATAGCAAAAATTTTAATCGACGGGCTCTGATGTCAACATTTACTAGATAGTATTAACGATTTTGTGTAGTAGTTTAAATTGGTTTGTGGGTTATACTTCAATATATGTCTTCTTTTTGAGTCAGAATCGGCCAATTCCGCTGGAATTGACAACAAAATCTCGATTTTGACTATGGATAAAAAATATTTCATTCTAGTGAGCGGATTCGTATAGTCAGACGGGCCAACCATACTATATCTTACACTAATACAGCTACACTTTGTCTTTCTGCGGATATAAATACTAAGCATGGGAAAATTACTTATTTAAATACTTGAAATCAGAATAGAGGTCGAATATCCTTCTTTAATACACTGCGGTACTTGTGTTCACGAGATGACCATATACACCATTATATATACAATTTGTAATTTTTCACACAAAAGTCTTGGTCCCTCCAGCACGCTATATATTTACCGAACATCTTAAAAACTGACATCCTTATTAATTGGCCAGATTTCCTTTTCTTTAGAGAATAGAAAAAAATAAATGGTAGGGCCCATTTCAACTCCTAATTATTACTTAGAAAACACATGAAAATTTTCGTGACGATGTGACCTCAACTTTGATGCGCATAAGATACCAGTAAGCAAAGTACTAGAGCCGGACAGGTCTGGTTATATGATACCTAGATCATTTTGGGTCTATTCAGGAGTTCAACTTAAGATTCAAACTGAAACCTTTCATAGAATATCGATAATCGTAGAATCATAGAATCTCTTATGAGGATAATATGTGTGTGATCTATATCAATATTTGTACCGACTCCAAACTAGACATTCGACAATCTATACAAATTAACTATATATAAATCTGAAGCGATTTCAAAGAAAGTCTGTCTCCATTATAAGTTGAAGTCGACACGCTTCGCTTGAGTAAATGTGGGTCTTTGTTTGTTTATTAGCCTCTAAAGCCATCAATACAAAACTAGAGTCTCCTCCGCTAAATTTGAATTTGAACTGATCAAGTACAAGAGATTTATAGGGTCTTCAAAGGATATTTCGACGTAAGGTGGGTACGAAATTAAAAATTGCATAACCTCTTTAATTGTACCTCATATTTTCTTATTCAGTGACAACTTTAAATTATAAATAACCAAAAAATGACGAAATCAGATAGACCCCTTACTCAGGTTAAAGCCTTACATTGGTATCATTTCAAATGCTTTTCTAATTGAGCCTATCTATATTGGCAACCCGTAATCTATATATATAAAAATGAATTACTGTTCGTTAGTCTCGCGTGACCCTGTGATACTTACCCTATTGTTCGGCATCTTAACGTCATTAATTAATAACGTTAAGATACCGAGGAGAAGACGACCTGACTTAGGTCGTCCATAGAATACAAGTAAATTTTGGAACTAATGCAAGGATGGAAAATCAGAAGAGATTCTGAATCGAGTTGGTGTCCATTCAGGGTATTCTGATTCTATGATCCTTGATCCTTGAATAATTTGTTTGAAAATAATAATAATAGGAACATGTTGTTCCTTAAAGTACCTGAAATGAAATCGTGGAGTGTAGCTTAATATTGGGCTATCTTGAATTATATTTGTGAATTATACATCAACAATAATGCTATGCAAGACAACGTTTGCCGGGCCCGCTAGTATATAATATTCTTGATCGGATTAAAATTCTAGGTCGATTTAGCCATGCTCGTCGTTCTGTCTGTTGAAATAACGATAGAACTGCCTAGACAAGTCCAACTCGATTTATGGAATTTGTATACCTTCACCACTACATACATATGTACATATGTTTACAAAATGCAAACGAAATCGAGATATACCCATGGCTCCTTATGCATAAAATCACTTTCTGCGTCGGTTTATGCATGTCCGTCCGTATATCCATGTATTTTTGTGAGCAAAGTGCATGTCACATTTATTATCCGAATTGGGTCAAATTTAGCACAGGTCATTTATTTGGCCCAAGGACGAACACTATTGAAATTTTAGTCAGATTTTACCAAAATGGTGCACCAATTTTCCAATATTTGTCCGATGGAGACAAAGATTTTACACGGCGTACTGAATTAAGTCCACTTAAATATAGAGACAAAAGAGTCAAACTTCGGCCGATTGGCACAAATTTTTGCACATGGAACTGAATTAAGTCAAATTTTATATACGCGAAGTATTGTTGGAATCGGTTTAGATTTGGATATAGCTCCCATGTACAATTTCCTCCGATTTAAGATAATTGGTTCACCAAAGACCCTATATATCTTTCGATATGCACGAAATTTGACATAGCGTACTTAACTGTGTCTAAAATGAAGTGTGCTAAGTTTCGTGAAAATCGGTTCAGATTAAGATATAGCTCCCATATATATGTTCGTCCGATTTTAGTTATGTGGAGCACCAAACATCTAATGTTTGTCACGAAATTTTGCAAATTTTCCACAACGTATCAAAGTGAGACATATCATCCACATATATTTCGAACGGGTGTATCAATGAGATTAAATTTTTATATCCTCCACAACACTGTGGTACAAGGTATTATGTCTTTGTGCATATGTTTGTAACTGGCAACAGGAAACGAGATAGACCCATGGTTCCTTTTGAGAATATGCATCGAATCACTTCCTGAGTACAAAGTACAGGTCGCATTTATGATCCGATTTGGATGAAATCTGGCACATATCCCTTATTTGGCCCAAGGAAAACCCCTATTGAAATTGGAGAAAATCGGTTCAGATTTATATAAAGCTACCATATATAGTTTCTTCCGATTTTATGGTAATGGTACTCCAAACTCCCAATATTATTCCGACTGAGACAACGACAACGGTTGCTCAATTAGGTCCAAATTTACATACGTACATAATTTTTCTCGGTTTCATACAAATGGTACACTAAAGAATCGAAGTCTCCCCGACTGGCATGCATTTTTTCATAGCTTTAAGAATGGTATGTGTATGTGTATTTAATTTCGCCCGATTCCATTTCAAAGATCGTCTAAAAATTGTATACCTGTACTATCTAAAGTATCTATTGCATATATTAGCATCTCTTGTATGTACTCAAAGTGGTGAAGGGATACAGTCGGCTCCGTCCGACTTTTGAACTTCCCTTACTCATTTATATTAAAATATATATCTGATATATTCCGCGTTTCAGATTAGTCCCAAAAGTATGGAATTCTAAGTAATCATTCTACCTGCGGTGGAAAAACGTATTTTAAGGATTTCAGTCTAGAATTGTTTTCAGACATATTTTTAAGTCGAGTGAAGTCAAATATGGTATTATGAGCTTCCAAAATTATACAAGTCTTTGGGTGTAGCCATCATATAAATGTCACCCACTTTATAGTAATTTTGATCGTCCTAGCGAATTTTCAACCGAAGTGACTATGTTATTACGAAGTGGTTGTAGTTTGGTGTCATATTAACAGAATATTTTCAATGTAAGTGTATCGTTTCCTCCTTGCAATTTACGATGGAATAGCTCCATAAGCCCAATTCGATTTTTGGTATTTTTAATGTCTATCTTATCGTTTCTTTTTACCAAATTTCAACGTATCTATGCAGAAAGAGTTGAGGGTGATCTATATATCACACAGTTTGTCCTTTATAGTTATTAATCTTCTCTCTTTAATCTGTCACTACAAATAAAGTATTTTCGACTGTTATATAGCCGACTGTGTTCGTCGTCACCATTTCCCTTTCAGCATGATTTGATAATCAAAAAAAAAAAAAAAAAAAAAAAAAACTAAATAATGTCTAACATTTATTTTATATCAAAATATTTGCACAGACATTTCTATATTATATGCCAAACGACAAGTGAAATGAGAACACAAAATATTTGCATACTTATTTTATTTGTTTGTCTCCCTCTCTCTATTTCTTTACAGCACGGTATGTATGTGTGTATGACAGTCATATAAAGATTTTACAACTCAGTGTGGGTGTACGAGTATATCGTGCACATAAGAAAGGTACTGGTATGTATGTATATCATATGTTTATTTATTTTTTTATTTGACCTAGTAGCTTGAACAGAAATATGGGTGTAAGGGGTTGTACAACATTGACATCCTTTATTTTGTTTTCTATTCTCAGTTTTTTCTGTTTTCTCTAAAACCCTTCAGGTAATTTGGTTATTTTTTCACTTTACAGAGTTTAGAACAAACATTTGTTTTTATCATTGGTACAGATGTCGCTAACAACAACAACAAAAACGACAGAAAAAAACAACCAGATCTAAATAGAGACCGGTATGTTAGGCTTTAAGGCTTATTTTTTGAAGTACCGTTCTTGTCATTGTTGCGAGCGTAACATCTGAGGCGAGTGGGTTGGCATTATTTGTCTTCTATAGAGATGTATGTATGTCAGGGGTGTCTTCATACACACACCAAACGGATTCCTACTTGTTTCTATGATTTTTGTGTTGTTGTTGTAGGCAATATATTTCTCTGTTTGCTAAAAGTGTTAACTCGCTCGCCATGACAATAGAAACCTTACGCTACGTAACACTGCTGACTGGTATCCGCTTTGGTTAGCTGCTATCCTAGCGCTGGTCTGTTGTCGACGTACATGTCATCTTTTGTTATTAAATTTTTAATTAAATGCTATTGTTGTTGTTGTTGGCTTGGTCGTCGTCATCATCAGCATTTTCTGTGTACAGAAAATGACTGGTGGGTTGGTTGGTTGCTGGGTTGGTTCGCTGGTTCTGACTGGTATGGCAGGTGATAATTTCCAGGTACTTTAATGTCACACCATTGTCAACATTATTATTAACACAACCCATCAGCATAACCGGTTCGTTATATTCTATTTGCTTGAAATGGCACGCACATCATTAAATTGCTGTTGTTGTTAACTAGGTTTTCTTCATTTCATCTTCTTCTTCTGCGGGCATGTTTGTTTGCTTGCTTGCATCGCAAAGGATATTGTCAAGGTGGGCGGAATACCTGTTCTAAATAAATATTAATTATGACGCTCTTTGATGGTAATACATATTTGAAGAGGGCTGTGAATTAAATATTTTATAAAATTATATACTGTAAGTTTTTTTAGTTTAAGATGGAATATTGAAATATTTAAAATAATGAGAATACATAAAAAACACTTTTGATTGTGTCCGATTTAATTCTCAAGGAGAATAAATTTTTATTTTCTATATAACCAAAAAAGAGATGGTCACCAACAGAGACTATTACAACCAGTAAGGAAAATTCAAAAGTCAGATACCCTTCCACCACTTTGGATACATACAAGAGATGCTAATATATACAATAACCTGTAATAGAACAGACATATAAATTTTAGTAGACCATAAAAATGGAATCGGGCGAAACTTAATATGTGATCTGCCTAGATATTTTAACCAATTAAAAAACCCATACATCTACCATTCTGAAATCCATGAAAAATTTCATGTCAATGGGATTCGTTTGTGTACCTTTTGTATAAAATCGAGAAAAATAAGGTATGTGAAAACATGATATAAATCTGGACCTAATTGAGCCATTGCGGGATATACCATTTGGTATGCTGCAGCACATCAATACGGACCTATTTCAATACGCGGTGCAAAATGTTGTGCCAATCGGACAAATATTGAGAGTATGGTGCTTCATTTATATATAATCGGACGAAACTATATATGGGAGCTATATGTAAATCTGAAACGATGTTCACAAAACTTCACGGACATCAAACTGGACTTAAGCCAGTGCACTGTGCAAAATTTTTGTTTGGATCGGACAAGAATTGGGAGTTTGGTGCATCATTTACCAAAAATCGGACAAAGTGGGAGCTATATATATATATATATATATATCTAAATCTTAACCGATTTCCACAAAACTTCGTATACATCAATATGGACCTATTACAATAGGCTGTGCAAAATTTCAATCGGACAACTATTTGGTGTTTGGCGCATCATTTAGATAAAATCGGACGAAAATATATATGGGAGCTATATCTAAATCTGAACCGATTTTCTCCAATTTCAACAGGGTTCGTCCTTGGGCCAAATAAGTGGGCTGTACCAAATTTCATTTAAATCGAATCATCAATGTGATCTGTAGTTTGTTCGCAAATATATATATGGGCCAAATAAGTGGGCTGTACCAAATTTCATTTAAATCGAATCATCAATGTGATCTGTAGTTTGTTCGCAAATATAGATGAACAGACGGACGGACATGCATATATCGACTCAGAAAGTGATTCTATGCGTATTCTCAAAAGGAACCATATGTCTATCTCGTTTTCTTTTGCCAGTTACAAACATATGCACGAAGGCATTATACCCTGTACCACAGTGTGGTGAGCGGAACTGTATAGACGGACAGGGCCGACTATAGGATATCATGCACAACTATCACGAAAATCTAACTTCCTGCAATTCTATTTTCTGAGCTTTGATAATATTTCGCGATATTTACAACCTCTTGACCGCTTGTAGGACAACAGCTCCACTTTGTAACCCTGGCATATTTTCCAAATCTTGTAAATCTGAGGTAAATATTAACCCTCGTAATATTAACCGATTATAATCTAAACTGCCGTTTTAAGTATTTGGTCAGATTCCCTTCACCGTGCACAATTTATTTATATACAGAATGGCAGAATGGAAAATCTGAAAAAATAAAGTTTCCAGTTCATTGCAACCCCTAAGTATAATTTTAACATCAATTTCAAAAAGATTAGCTCGACATTTCCGCCCTCTAGTGGGTAATACTAAGCAATATCATAGCACATACACCTTTGAATATTAACTTATAACTCCCGCCTACATACAACAATATAATTGGTATCAATTTAAAGGTCAACAACTCCTCTTAGATATACGATCATCTCGGGTCCTTCAGGAGATAATATATGTGCCACATCATATAACAAGTCCGGGTCAATTTGATCCGCTAAATATTGACCGATCGTCATCAAACAAGTCATGTTTCTTTGTTGGCCTGATTCCCCTTATGGTGTAAAATTTCGTGGTGGTCGGACCATAATTGTGGCCTCTGGATCGACCGGAAAAATAGGCAAAAATAAAGTTGTTGGTCCATTTTATTCCTTAGATATTAACCGATCATTACTAAAAACAATAGGGATATTCTTTGACCACGCCTATTTGTCTTTTGGCACTTGAAAAATACTCTTTATAAAAAAACGCATGTTGGTCTGTTGGTCCTTGAAAAAATTCTTAAAAAAATCTTCAAATATTTGTATGTTGGTCCGTGTAAAAAAAGCTTTAAAAACATATATTTCTTTGAAAATATTTTTTTTTTGAAATCCACGCTAAAATATATTTTTAAAAATCCACGTTCACTGCCGGTTTGCCTTTGAACAATTTTTTTTAATCCAAGCTTATTTGTCGGTTAGCCTTTTAAAAATTTTTTTTTAAATCCACGCTTATTTGTCGGTTTGCCTTTTAATTTTTTTTATCCACTCTTATTTGTCGGTTTGCCTTTTAAAAATATATATTTTTTTAAATCCACGCTTATTTGCCGGTTAGCCTTTTAAAAATATTTTTTTAAAAATCCATACTTATTTGTCGATTTGCTTTTGAAGAATATTTTTTTTAAATCCACGCTTATTTGTCGGTTAGCCTTTAAATTTTTTTAATCCACGGTTTGCCTTTGAAACATATTTTTTTAATAATCTACGCTTATTCGTCGGTTTGCTTTTTAAGAATATTTTTTTTAAATCCACGCTTATTTGTCGGTTTGCTTTTGAATTTTTTTAATCCAGGGTTTGCCTTTGAAACATATTTTTTTTAAAAATCCACGTCTATTTGTCTGTTGGTCGTTGAAAAAATATTCTATAAAAAATCCGCGCTTATTTGTCGGTTGATCATTGAAAAAATATTTTTTAAAAAATCCACGCTTATTTTTTGAAATAACCTTGAATACTATTATTTAAAAATCCATCGTTATTTCTCGTCTAGTCCTTGTAAAATATTTTTGAAAAAATCTTGAATATTCCTGATTCAATTAAATTTCATTTAAAAACTTCTTATTATTCTTTGACCTAAAAATTATGATCCTCCCCTGTTTAATACGAATCCATTTCCGACAAAATTTTGACAAGTGTTACTTAAAACCACATCCTCCAAACACTTCATAATATTGCAATTTTATTCATTGTTTTATTTAAAATGTGTTTTCTTACCAAGAAAACAATTCTATATTCCCTCCGAATAAAAAAAATCAAAGTTTTAAGTAAATAATATTTTCTTTCATGCATAACGTAAGCATGAGAAGTTCTCAATGTCTTAATACATGCCATATTTCTAACAAAATAATATGCTTTCGTTTTATTTCTTTAAAAAAATAAGGAAAAAAGCTCCGGGAAAAATGTAAAAGAAGTTGTTATGAGCGTTCGCTTTGACTTTCGTTCGCTTGTTCGGGTGTTTTTTTCTCTTGCTGCTTTCCGGCTTCTGGTGCTACTCTTGTTGTTGAAAGTGCTATTAAAATAATGGCATTTTTATGCACTTAAAAGGCTCGCGTATATATTCTATATATAGTTTCAGCACAGTTACCAAACGCATGCACACACACACTCACACAAACGCACCCAGATAGACTTACATTGATGTGAAGTAAATATAGTAAGTATTACAGTGTGCCATGAATTTGAGTGAAAGTACATGTGTGTGTGTGCGCTCGTTGTAGTGTTTGTTTAAACTACAAACAATGATAAAATTCATAGCGACCAAAATTGACTCCCATCGCGTAAAAAACAAAAAAGAATTCCACATCTCTAAAACGCAAGGACGCATATCCGTGCAAACATAAGAACCGTAGAAAAAAAACAACTATGGTTATCACAGCTGCGAAAGATGACGGGATGTGAGGTCGAGGGGGCACATAATGGAAGGAAAAATGTTCAACAGTGGGGTTTTATATTCAATTGTTGAAGAATATTTTTTTCAACGACCAACAAAAAAGAGGCGTGGATTTTTTAAAGAATATTTTTCAAGGACCTACAGAAAAAGAGGCGTCGATTTTTTAACGAATATTTTTTCAACGACCAACAGGCAAATAGGTGTTCAAGGACAAACAAACATGTATAGATTTTTGAAAAATATTTTTCAATGACTATCACAGGCGTGGATTTTTTAACAAAATTTTTCAAGGACTATCACGTAGATTTTTAAAGAATACTTTTTCAAGGACTATCACAGGCTTGGAATTTCCAAAAATATTTTTTCAAGGACTATCATAGGCGTGAATTTTTATTAAGAAACATTTTTCAAAAACTATCACAGGCTTGGTTTTTAACAACATTTGTCAAGGACCATCACAGACGTGAATTTTTAAAAAATATTTTTTTAAGGACTATCACAGGCGTGGATTTTTAAAGAATATTTTTTCAAGGAGCATCACAAGCGTGGTTTTTTAAAGAATATTTTTTCAAGGAGCATCACACGCGTGGATTTTTAAAGAATGTTTTTTCAATGACTACCCACTTAATAGCGCACTTTTTTAGGAATATATGTTCAATGACTATCACGCACACAATAGTGTTTTTAGGAATATATGTTCAATGACTATCACGCACACAATAGTGTTTTTAGGAATATATTTTCAAGGACTTTCACACGCATAGAAGTGGATATTTAAGGACTATAAGGCGGAGAAGTCTAAATTTTTTTCGGAATATATTTTCAATGACTATCACGCACACAATAGTGTTTTTTAGGAATATATTTTCAAGGACTTTGCGGACTATAAGGCGGAAAAGTCTAGATTTTTTTCGGAATATTTTCTCAAGGACTATAATCGAAGATTAACAATGATTTTGATGAGAAAAAGCCTGAATTTTTAAAAAATATTTTTAAGGACTGTCAACTAGAAGAATAACCCTGAATTGTTACGGAATACTTTTTCAAGGACTATTATTCGAATAAGACTGGATTTTAAACAGGATAATTTTTTAAGAAAGAATCCTGAAACAAGCAATCACTACATATTATGATGATGAGCTTTGTCAGACTTTAAGGTACTTTTAAATTTGTTGGTATTTTTCGACATTTCGCACATTTCGTCAAATTCATAAAGTTCAGAAAAGAAGAAAATAGGTGTAGTGACGGTATACTAGAGAAGGGGTAGACTAATGAGGCCCTAGAGAGAAACACCTTTACCCAAAGGTCTTTTTGTAACATAAAGTAATATACACCGATTGAAACTTAACTTAGTCAATCGATGGGACCAAGGTATCTTAATAAAATAGGACTATAAGGCGGAGAAGTCTAAATTTTTTCGGAATATTTTCTCAAGGACCTATAATCGAAGATTACAATGAATTTGAGGAGAAAAAGCCTGAATTTTTAAAGAATATTTTTAAGGACTGTCAATGAAAATTGTATTTTTACATTCTAATTTTTCGAGGACTATTAGGAGAATAACCCTGAATTTTCACGGAATACTTTTTCTAGGACTATTATTCGAATAAGGCTGGATTTTAAACAGAATAATTTTTAAAGAAAGAATCCTGGATTTTTATAAAATATTTTTTCTAGGACTGTTAGTTGAAGCAGCTTGAAGCAGCTTATCTTCAGGTTCTACAAAGGGTGAACATCTACATAATGATATGTTTGGGAAGGAAGTAAAAACAAGATCGAGAATTCTGTTTTTGGTGTTTCTTACATTATTTATTTGAAGCAAACATCGATCATATAAGGTGTCCCAAAAGGTATCCATACCAGGGGCCGAGGTTGTTGACAAAACTGGCAAATAGTCAATGTTATTCTCACCTGGAATTCATTTTATATGAGGCAAATTGAAGTCACCAAAACAAATCAAATCAAATTTAGAAATTTGTAAGTCTGAAACTTGTTTTATTAATTGAGAATGCATTAGGTAAATGTCTACTTCAGAATTTGGAGCGATATATGAACATGTTAGAACTATTATATTATTTAAATAATTTATTTTGACACAAACAAATTCAACAATGGAATTGTCCGTAGGAATACGCTCTGAGGCAATGGAGTTGTGCACAGCAATAAGAACTCCCCCACCAGACTTATTTACTCTGTCAGTTCTATAAGTTTGATATTGATCTTCTGCGTCATCAATATTTGGTTTTAACCAAGTTTCAGTGAAAACAAGAATTTTGTAATCACAGCCAAAAGACTTTAAATAAACATTTTTAAGCTTAGTGTTAAGACCTCTTACATTTTGGTAGAGTATAGCTAAAGGTTTTATTAGTTTTTTGAGACAGGCGACACAGGGGGAATAGCCTCTAGATTTACTGGGTTATTTCATTCCCTATATACAAATTCTTTTACTAAAACACCATCAGGCCAAAATGACATATTTATAAAGTCTTTAAATAAATTTGACGGCACAACAATTTTAAAAGAAGATATTTCCCGTTGAGCTGAAGATTTAAATTTAAAAATTTTATAATCGGTATTACTTAAATTTAGTTTTTTAGATTGTATGTAGTTGATAATATTCTCCACTGTAGTATTACAATGAAGTCTTGAAATAAATATACTTCTTCTAGGAGCAACTACTATTAGTTCATTGCTGGTAGAAGGAGGAGAAGTTTCAGTTACTATTATAGATGGAGGGACTGTAGCTGATCCAACGACTATTGGCTGAACGTAGAAGACCTTTTTGTACTTGATGGAACATGAGTCTCTGAAGACTGAATTTCGATCGAAGTACTATCAGTATTAACTTTATTTATATTTATAGCTTCTGATGAATACAGCGCGGGGACCGCTAATTGGTTTTCCGAGGAATCATTCTCAGCAATCTTGCGTGGCGGAGCCACCATCGGTGAATTTAATGTAATTAAATTTTCACCGTTAGCAATAGCTGATGATTCTTCCTCTTTGGTGAACCATCAACGTATTAAGAGAAGAAGCTTGGACTTTTATAGAATAATTTTGAAGAGCTATGGAGGTGAGAATTTTTTAAAAATATTTGTCAAGGACTTCAATAGATTTTTTAATATTTTCAAAGAACATTTCAGTACAAATTATATTTGAAACATGACTTTTAAACCGCTCCTCTTTATTCTCCCTTAAACCACTGTCCCTCGACATTTTTCTACACGCATTTTCTATTTGGAAACTTATAAATGTCCCACTACTACTCCCCCTACCCTAACTCATACCACAAAAATGTTTTCCTAGTACAGACGGTGTAGTTTAGATTGCGTTTAGTATGGTAAGCGATATTACAAAGTTTGAATGATACCACAGATAGAAGACCCCAATCCTCCCAGCACCACCACACTTCAACAAACACACAAACTCTCACAAAAAATTGTAGTTTGCAAACAAAAATTTAGTTAATGGTTAAAATAAAGCTACGTTCATAAAAAATGTATTAACATAATCGTTATGCCTGACGTGTGCATAATAGATATTTCTCTCTCTACTGGCATACCATACTGGTAGGAGAAGCACGCAGAACACTAAAAACACACACATACGCACATAGAGCGGTAGATAACTGTGTTAGCTTCTTTTTTTCATGGCAAGTGAATTGCAGGCATAATGCGAATATGATGATATCCGAACAGAGATAATAAAGACTCATATGATATGATGTTGTTGGCGGGGTAACAATGTTAAATGTAGCTACTAAAATTCTTCTAAAAGGAATGGGGTTGAAAGAGAAGGATTATATAAAAAATCAGTGTTGTCTCCAAATTTTGAGTAATGTTTCCAAGATTTGTTTACTAAAATCAAGACAACGTGAAAGATATGAGAGATCTAGAAACGCCACATCCAAATGCATATTTCTATTTGCAGAGGAGAGGATCCTTTTTGCAAATAATTATGGATCAGGTTTCCGGGCTTAGTTTGTTAGAGGGAGAATTTGTACCACAAAATATATGACACCCCCTCTACATAGGGTTTTTTTCCGAACTGTCTATCTTTCTATACAATTTTGTAACCACTTTTTAAACACAAATATTTTTTTCAATATTTTTAGTCATAATTTCTATTAGTTTCCGAACTCTTTTTATTACTCCCAAACCGGTTTAGTTTCCTGCCTGAGGTGCTGGTCATTTTTCATCTTCATGGTTATTAAAAATTATTTGGGTCGAAGCACAGTAGTTTTTATTATTCTTTAGATTCCTTAGATGCTGCCTTAACCATTGTAATTTTCTGCAAAGAGCTTTTAGCCAAAAAATCCTCATGGCAATTAAGTTTTCAAAGAACACACAAACACACACACATAAGTTTGAAAACAGTACCAAATCGCAAAGAGAATATTAAATTCGTTCTACAATGTCAATAAAACAGTGCTGCATTTTTTGCAACATTGTGTGTCAAGAAATGTTGCATGGCATGCGGCACGTTATGGTGCAAGCAAACATAATCGCTGCTGTCCATAAATGTGAAGCTTCGCTTTAACCCCATATCCAACATTTATTGTCATTATTATTTTATATATGTATGTCATCGTTATCGTGTATGTTGCCACAACAATATTTGAGATGAAATAACACACATTTTATGTATCTTTATTTAACATTTATTATCTCACATTATATCATCATCATCATTATCAGCACCATAGTCAACAGTCGAAGCTGCGGCAATAGAGCACCCTGAAGATTTCGTAGAATATGAAATGCTGTATAAAATACAAGCCTCTGGGAATGTAAATATGTGCTTGGGTGTGTGTTTCATAGCTGGGTTTTTTTAAGAGAGTGAGAAAAGGCGAACTATTAAGCTTATAGATATGAAACAAGCAACCACTACCTATTATGATGATGAGCTTTGTCAGACTTTAAGGTACTTTTAAATTTGTTGGTATTTTTCGACCAAAAATCAGGAAAGAAGCTGCAAAAAACTGTATTGACGGTATAATAGAGAAAGGGTAGACTAATGAGACTCTAGAGAGAAACAACTCTTGCGTATACCCAAAGATCTTGTGTAACATAAATAATATATACCGATTGAAACCCAACTTAGTCAATCGATGGGACAAAGAATTTATAATATAAATATTAACCGACTCCAATCTATCCATACTCATACAATTCGGCAATCTCTACAAAATTACATGTCAATTAGACAAAAATATATATCAGAGCCAAATATAAATCTGATCCTATTTTGTCTGCAATTACATATATCCGAGAAACTAAGTTGATTGCAGTAAATTAATGTGGAATAATTTTCCTAGTCGAATAGGGTATTTATTATACAAAACCGATCTTGAACCGATTTCTGAAAATTAATACAAAGGATAAAAAACCAGTGAGCGGAGCAGTAAAGTCTGACGGAGTCGACAATATGAAAACATAAACAACTTCCACCGAGCTCTATGTTTCTGTGAATCTATATTTCGAGCCAAATCATGTTTTGAAGAGAACGACTAGAAGTTTAGGGTTCATTGCAACCTTAATATAATCTCAACATCACAGAAAATTATAGGTGTCGTCCTTGACTATAACCGTAACATAATGTAAAATTTATCATAACACATAGATATTCTTAAAAATTTACGTATAATTCCGACATCCGGGTTCATACAATAATATAATTGGTATAAATTTCAAGATCAGCCACTCCTCTTGGATACCCTATAAACCTCCAGCGTCTATATTCTTCAGGAGTAAGTATATACGCCCCAGAATAAACATTTTGTAATTTTTCACACAAAAGTCAGTGTCAATTTGACCCGCTAAATATTGACTTATCTTTATCAAAACAGGCATGCGTATTCTTTGGCCCAATCCCCTTCTCCATATAAAATTTCGCGATGTTCGGGGACGAAAAAATTAAGCATTTCGTCCATTTCATCCCCTAAATATTAACCAAATTCTTTCGTCCTACATACAAAATTTCGTGGCCTGTATCGTGTTTACAAATTATAATGGACAGCCAGACGACAACACATGCCTAGATCGACTCAGCTAGTCGAGACATGACGATCGGTATAATAAAAGGCCAATATTTCGCGGCGGTAATATTTCTGGTAGCATAGGTGTGCTGAGTATAAAAACTCATATCAAACAATTTTGAAGTAACACCAATATAAGTGTCCCGACCGTTTGTGGTGTTTGTCTTTGTGCATATGTTTGTTACAGGCAAAAGGAAACGGGATAGACACAAGGTTCCTTATGAGAATATGCGTAGTCGATTTATGCATGTCCGTCTGTCCGTCCGTCCGTCCATGTATTTTTGTTAACAAAGTACATGTCGCATTTGTGATCCGATTTGGATGAAATTTAGTACAGTTCAGTTATTTGGCCCAAGGACGAACCTTATTGAAATTGGGAAAAATCGGTTCAGATTTAGATATAGCTCCCATGTATATTTTCGTCCGATTTTATATAAATAGTGAACCAAAGTCTCTATATATAAAATTTGGCATTGCATTCTGAATTAAGCCTAGAACGTTGTGTGTTAAATTTTGTGATAATCGGTTCAGATTTAGATATAGCTCCCATATATATTTTCGTCTGATTTAAGGTAAATGGTGTACCAATGTCCCTATATATCTTTCGATTTGCACAAAATTTGGCATAGCGTAATGAATTAGGTCTAGAATGATGTGTGTTAAGTTTCCTGAAAATCGGTTTAGATTTAGATATAGCTCCTATATTTTTTTCCAATTTTATGTAAATTGTGCACTAAAGACCCATAGTTTGACCGACTGCCACTACATATATATTTTCGTCCGATTTTACACAAAATTGACACAAATTTTGAAATGTACTAAAGTTTAGAAATGTGGAAAGTTTTGAATTCGGTTCATATTTGGATAGAACTTCTATAGATAATTTTTTCCGATTTTAGGTAATTTTGTCCCATTGTAAGAAGCAACACTATATCTGGACAAATGAAAAATTTAGTATAAGTTGCAGAATTCGACGTCTGTTATCATTCATCTGTTGGATATACCCTAAGTGGCCCCGCCCGACTTTACTACTTTCCTTGCTGGTTTCTCCGATTTTATGTACATGGTGCACCAAAGTCCCTATATATCCTTCGATTTGCGCGAAATTTGGCATGTCGTACTGTATTAAGTCTAGAATGGAATTTCGATATAGCTCCCATATATATTTTCGTCCGATTTTATACAAATGGTGCACCAAAGTCCATATATATCTTTCGATTTGCACTAAATTTGTCTTAGCGTAGAATGATGTGCGATAAGCTTCGTGAAAATCATTCCAGATTTAGATATAGCTCTCATATATATTTCGTCCGTGAAGATAGTTTCAATGAAATGAAATTTTGCATTGGTTCCAGAAAGGCATAAAGATCTTACAGATTCGTTCAATTTGATGCCAATGTTCTTTCGAAAAGGCGGAGTCTATTAGGAGACTTATGTAGAATATACCCAAAGGGGTGAAGGGTATTATATAGTCGGCCCAGTCTGACTTTACTACTTTCTTTGCTGGGTAAGTATAGTTAAGATAAAGTTTTTCCTAATTTGTAAAACAACAAAAATATATAAGCCCAATGTAACGAAATTTAGAGTTCTTTTATTCCTGCCAAAGACTTTTCAAGAAGTTCTTCCCGGTCGAACAGCCCATATTTTGAGTTCCTTTGGTTCCTTGGTTGGAGATCATAAAAAGTTCCTATCGGTCGAACTTAATGTTCTTTCTACTTGTTTTTGTGTTGCTACATATTAAGGGCGGAAAAATCTTCACCCCTTGGCATAAAGTCCGAAAAAATTCCACTTTTCAAAATCAAATATAAATTCCCCTCCATCTTCCTCCAGAACCAAAAAAAAAAAAAAAAAAATACAACAATAATTCCAGTAGTTGCCTGTTTAAGTGTTTTTTGTCAAAATCAGAAAATATTTCAAACACGTTTTAAAAGCATAAATTACTTGGCTTTTAGTTTAAATAACATACGACTACATACATACATTAATATGTGTATGTAGCTCGCAAAAAAACTAAAACGAAAATATATTTTAGTACTTTACTTTTCATTTCATGTGAGCTGGAAGAAAATTACAAGAATTTACCACAGACACACACACACCCGCACACCCAAAAAAAAAATGTAATTTTATGGTAGGATTTCGCTTACTTTGTGGTAATGGTGGTAAGGTTTCGCTTGCAGGACAAGAAAAGCCAGCAAAAAATAAAGAAAACTTTAGGAGGAGGTAAATCAAATCACATTTTAAATTCAGTTTATATTTCATTCATTTAGACTCAGCATTTCAAGTACCTTCACATACATATATATTTTTGGGAACTTGCAATTGTGAATGGTTGGCTTTTGCTAGGACACGTCTTCTTCGGCACACACACAGACACTCTCACACAGAATTGACATGAGTGCTATTGGATGTGTGTGTGTGTGCATGTTGCGAATATCTTTATGTTTCTTTAGCAAATTTACTAAAAGACCAATTGCCAAGTTTTGGGGGTTTTCTTTTTGAAAAATGGGTGGATAAAAATGTAAACATATATATTTACCAACAGTCTGTTTAACCTAAAGGCATTTCTCTTCTCTTTTCATTTAATGTTGATGGATCTGTTCTTTTTTTATACGAACTCCTATAGTTTACAATGTTAGTGGTAAACTCAAAACCACTCTGATACCATGACTTTTGGAAAAAAAGAAATCATTTTAAATTATTTTTTGGAAAATGATGAGAAACGTACACCAGTTTCCTGAGAAGAAAAATATATATATGTTCGGATGTACACATGTCAGAATGACTTTTCCAAGTGCTTCTCCCGAAAATGAATTATTTGAAAAAAAAAAAAAATATTTTTCGTGCGTAAACAGGAAGCAATGACTTTATATTAGAAATAAAAAAGTTAAATAATGCCTTCGGATTATTGTGGAGGGTATGGTTTTAAATAAATTAAACTACTTAGCTGAAAAAATGTGGCATAAAACATTTTTCGGATATTTATAAAAATAATTTAAACCATATGGTGTCCATTCAATATTCCTTAAATCGGTCAGAACTTTATCGCTTTTAGATCCAACGACATTAACGTAGAAAAATGGAAACATGAGCATCATATTTCCATTTTGTTTGTAATTTCTGTATTCCAAAGCGATATCACAAACGTGGACCTATATCGGAAATATTCTATAAAGACATTTTTCACGCTCCAAAAATCCGGAATAAAAAATGACAGCAACTTTGGAGAAAATGAACGGCTAAAGCCTTCAAAATATCGAAATATATTGGGACCATTACATGCTACGTGAAAACATGGACCTATACTGATATTTTATTGCAGATATGCCAATTTCCATTTGATGAAATTAATTAAAATTATATGAAAAATCAAATTAACATCAACAAGAACTAGTAAGGAAAGTTGTAAAGACGGACTTGGCCGACTATATGATACTATTTCGTGCATATCAAAATATATATAGGGACTTTGGTACACCATTTAAATATATAAATTTGAACCGACTTCAACAAAACTTGCCAAAGATTAATTTATGTTAACTTCAGTAAATTGTACAAAATTATGAGCCAATTGAACAAACTTTGGGTCTTCAGAGCACGATTTACATTAAAACTGAACCGATTTTCATGAAACTTAGCACACATCATTCTAGACTTAATTCAGTACGCTATAGCAAAATTCACCAATTATTTTAAATCGGACGAAATATATACGGCAGCTATATCTAAATCTGAATCGATTTTCATGAAACCAGCACACATTATTTTAGACGCAATTCAGTACGCTATGTCAAATTTCGTGCAAATCGAAAGATATAAAGGGACTTTAGTGGCCCACATACATAAGGTCGGACGAAACAATATATGAGAGCTATATCTAAATCTGAACCGATTTTCACGAAACCTTGCAGACGACATTCTAGACTTAATTAAGTACGCTATGCCAAAATTCGTGCAAATCGAATGATTTCCAGGGACTTTGGTGCACCATTTACCTAAAATCGGGCGAAAATATATATGGTAGCTATATCTAAATCTGAACCGATTTTTCTCAATTTCAATAGGGTTCGTCCTTGGAGTCAAATTAATGAGCTGTGCCAAATTTCATCTAATACGAATCAAAAATACGACCTGTACTTTGTTCACAAATCGACTCAGAAAGTGATGTTATGCATATTCTCAAAGGGAACCTTGGGTCTGTCTCGATTCCTTTTGCCAGTTACAAACATATGCACAAAGACATAAGGTGACCCCCATTCTGGCCTCCATTTTTTTATGATTATACCAGTTGGCATATATTACATTGAAGACTTGAAACTTTGTATATAAACACTTTGAGACTTTACGGACAAGAAAATAAATTGACATAATTATGTTTTTGTTTTTGTTTTTTTTTTAATTATCGAAAAGTCTTTCTTTTCGACGGTGGGCAAGATTTCTGGTCACTGAAACTGATTTTAAAATTTTCAACGCATAAAAATCAACAAAATGGTGGACATAAGCAATACAAGGTTGCGGTTTTTACTTGCAATTTTAAGAGAACATTCTTGATTAGTGTAGGTTCGAATAGAAAACCAGAAGTAAATTTATTGAAACCGAGTGTGGGGTTCCCTTAAATTATTCCATTGGGAAAAAATTGTGAAAATCGGTCTAATTAAAATATCAATCGGACACCAGTTGTTTATTTACATTTAACTTGAAGCCGGATGAAATATATATGGGAGCTATGTCTGCACCTGTACCAATTTCATTCTAGGCTCAATTTTATATGTTAAACCTAAGTTCGTGTCAATCTGTTAACCTTGAGGTTTGAGCGCCATTTCTGAACCAATTTCAACAATACTTGACACGCATTATGTTATACTAACTTCGGTACGTTGTGTAAAATTTTAAGCCAATCCGCCTAACTTTGTGTCCTTAGTGAACCGTTTACTTAAAATCGGACGGAAAATATATACGATAGCTATGTCTTAACCTGAACGGATTTAAAAAAAAAACTCGACAGAAGTTTGGCAATATTTACAGCAGTACGATGTTCATAATGTTTTGTCAATCAGCTTAACATTATGTCTTTGTGCCTCCATTTGCTTAAAATCGGACGAAACTACATATAGCAGCTACATCTAAATTTGAACCGATTTTTTTTTCAATATCAATAGGGTTAGTCCTTGGAGATGCCAAATCCATCCAATTCGAATCATTAATGCGACATGTAATTTGTTAACAAATTAATGTCGGCAGACAGACGTGGACGGATATGCATAAATCGACTCAGAAAGTGATTCTGTACATATTCCCAAAAGGAACTTTGGGTCTATCTCGTTTCCTTTTGCAAAGATATGCACGAAGACATAATACCCTGTACCACTCTGTGATAAAGGATATAATTATCAAATGGTGTATCTCCCATAAAACAGCGCTGATATTTTCAGGTTTAAACTTCATTTTCTCAATGTTGTGTCAGTAATATGTCATGCAATATTCCTTCATGGCATATTACTAACACAGGTTAAGGTTAAGAATATGTTTAGGCGAAAATTGCCGATATAGTTGTAAGCTTTGATATAGTCCTACATAAGTATCCCGCTTCGCTTTTGGTATTATTATGTTATTAACTGAAATTTTTCATGGAAGTGGCTACAATTTGGCATATCGTGACAAAAAAATGTACAAAACTGGTTTAAATTTTAGTATGTTGAAGTTCCTACCCTAGGTTTCTGAACTGGGAATATTATGTTCTTTTTTTGCAGATCATGAACAACCTACTACCACATAGTGTAATAACAGAGTCCCCGTCGGACTTTCCGAATTTCTAACAATAAGGGCCGGAAAAAACTCATGCCGACCCAAAAAACTCATGCTTGCTATTCATGATCATTTCCAAAAAACATTATGTACGACACTCAATTTACAACTGAGATTTTCTGTTCCTCCAAATAATTTTTGTGGAGTATTCTTTTAAATATCTGGGCCAAAAAAAAAACCAGTAAGGAAAGTAGTAAAGTCGGACGGGGCCGACTATATGATACCCTTCACCACTATGGGTATATTAAACAGGACTATTAACATGAAATTGGATGAAATAAAATATGTGATATTTATCTAAATGTGAATCTACCAAGATCTATCCATAAAGTATGTAAATCGACTTCAAACAAATATAAATAGGTCGTGCAAATCGAAAGATATATAGCGACTTTGGTCCACCATTTACATGAAATCGGACGAAAGTATATATGGGAGCTATATCTAAATCTGGACCGATTTTCTCGAAACTTGGCAGACATCATTCTAGGCTCAATTCAGTACGTTATGCCAAATTTCGTGCAAATCGAAAGATATATAAGGACTTTGGGGCACCATTTACATGAAATCGGACGAAACTATACATGGGAGCTATATCTAAATCTGGACCGATTTTCTCGAAACTTGGCAGACATAATTCTAGGCTCAATTCAGTACGTTATGCCAAATTTGGTGCAAATCGAAAGATATATAGGGACTTTGGAGCACCATTTACATGAAATCGGACGAAACTATATATGGGAGCTATATCTAAATCTGAACCGATTTTCACGAAACTTGGCAGACATCATTCTAGACCTAATTGATTAGGCTGTACCAAATTTCGTGCAAATCGAAAGATATATAGTGACTTTGGTCCACCATTTACATGAAATCGGACGAAACTATGTATGGGAGCTATATCTAAATCTGGAACGATTTTCTCGAAACTTGGCAGACATCATTCAAGGCTCAATTCAGTACGTTATGCCAAATTTCGTGCAAATCGAAAGATATATAGGGACTTTGGGGCACCATTTACATGAAATCGGACGAAACTATACATGGGAGCTATATCTAAATCTGGACCGATTTTCTCGAAACTTGGCAGACATAATTCTATGCTCAATTCAGTACGTCATGCCAAATTTGGTGCAAATCGAAAGATATATAGGGACTTTGGAGCACCATTTACCTGAAATCGGACGAATCTATATATGGGAGCTATATCTAAATCTGGACCGATTTTCACGAAACTTGGCAGACATCATTCTAGACCTAATTGATTAGGCTGTACCAAATTTCGTGCAAATCGAAAGATATATAGGGTCCGTTTACATTAAATCGGTCGAAAATATATATATGGGAGCTATATCTAAATCTGAACCGATTTTTCCCAATTTCAATAGGTTTCGTCCTTGGGCCGAATAAGTGACCTATGCCAAATTTCATCTAAATCGGATTATAAATGCGACCTGTACTTTGTTTACAATTTAACACCAACAGACGGACAGACGGACAGACGGACGGACGGACGGACATGCATAAATCGACTCAGAAAGTGATTCTATGCATATTCTCAAAAGGAACTATGGGTCCATCTCGTTTCCTTTTGCCTGTTACAAACATATGCACAAAGACATAATACCCTGTACCACAGTGTGGTGAAGGGTATAAAAAAAAATCATGTGGATTATTTTAAAATTTTCAATGGATTTGATATGAAATGAAATAAAATTTGTTCGACATTTTGCTCATATAAAAAAGATTACTAAGACGAGAAATTACAATTAAATGTGGATTAATTTTAAAAACTTATTTTTCGTTTATTCATTTATTTTCAGGTATGTTTCAATTTCGGATATGTACTACTCAATTATCAGTAAGTTAGTAACATAAATTAATACATATTAATTTATATCATATATACATTTTATAAATATTCTTAATATTCATATTTTATAAATAAACATAATTTTACAAAATGTAACATAATTTTTGTAAATAATTTAATTTTGTATGTTTTACTAAAATAGAGCAACAAAATTAACCATTAAGTTATAGGTCATGTAAAAGAAATATTTTGTTTTTCAATATTCTCATGTCTTGACGCAGCTACTTGACGTGGCTATCAAAATGTAATTTCCAAATACCAAAAATTATGTCTAGTTAAGATATTTCAAGTTTTCTTTTACAATATTTCCATTACAACGTATTTCTATTAATAATAATAGCAACTACTAGGAAAACTCATAAGTATTACAAACAAATCACATTTTGTTTGTGATTACAAAGTAAAAAATATGTAACTGGCGAAAAGAAAACAAACGACACAAAATAATAAATCAAATTTTTGTGTTCATTCATTGTAACCGAAAACAACAATTCAATAACATGGAATTACGTGAAACAGCTACAACAACAAGTTGTCCAAATCAAACCATAAACCAACTACCATTATGGATGATATGGCTACAAAGAAATCATACGCCAAAAACTTTCAACATAAAATTAATCTTATGTGACTTTACTTGCTGTTGGCGTAGTTCAATTTGCTTTGGGTACGTACGTGCGCGTCTGTGTGTTTGTGCAGAAAATGTAACTTTTATATCAATGTGAAAACAATCGAAAATATACACAAACATACTAATAATATTTTTGTGTAATATGTTGCTATTCAAACAGTGTAGAAGAGTGATGAGAAAATCAGTAAAACCTTGATGATATGATATATGTCCATGGTGACGTATGATCGATATGTGAGTATTGTATTGAAAAATATAGGTATTGAAATATTAAATGATACATTGTCGCCGAACGTGAGATAAGCACATTTTAGCTACTATGGAAATGTTAATAAAATGACGAAATTGATGTTTATAAATTAGAAAAATATGTGTGTGTGTGATTTCAAGAGGATAATATTATAAATGTGATAGAACACTTTCTAGGTATAAATGATAAATCTATATACATACATATATAAAAATGAATTGCTGTTCGTTAGTCTCGCTAAAACTCGAAAACGGCTGAACGGATTTTTCTTAATTTAGTCTTGAAGTGTTCGTGGATCTTCATCGCGAAAAATTGCAAAAAATATTGGGAAGCACATTTACATTTCCGCGAATTTAGTATCGAGCTATATTTATAGCACCACGTCGTAGTTGTTATTTTGAGCGAAAATTGGTAGCGTATCATTCCTTTAAGCCTACATTTGTCATTTATTGAAAATTTTCAACATATTTAATTTTTAAAATTAGATTGACATTGTATTGAAACATTTTTTGGGAGAATAAAAAAAAAAAAATTGAGAAGTATATTATTGAATGTACACGCAATCATTGTATGTACACGTTTTCGATAGAATGAAGGTACATTTTGGGACTAATGCAAGGATGGAAATCAGAAGACATTCTGAATCGAGTTCGTGGCCATTCAGGGTATTCGGATTCTAAGATTCATGCCCTAGAATAATTTGTTGAAAATAATAATATGAATATGTTGTTCCTTAAAGTAAATGAAATGTTGATATGCAACGCGAAATATAAAATCAGGTGGTTATCTGCCAGAACAGAACAGAACACGTCGCATATATCACATACCAAAAATGTGTATCACAGAGAAAACTAATATACGAGATATTTTCTTTGCAAAAATCTATCATTAAGTTCAGCTATAAAGAGAACAACCCACAAAAAACCAGCAATATTAAAAAAAAAAATAGCATAATATCTAATTAAACATGCCAACTACCGATAACACTCAGCTTGGGAAACAGGAGTAAGAACCTTTGGATATAGTGCATAACTTCTGGGATGTTTTTCTGCTATCCGTTATGCCAAATTATAGCCAACTCTATGAGAAGATTAGGTCAATGTCTTTATAATACCGAAAATGGAACGAGACCTGTATGTATTGCTATATCAAAACTTGGATCTAAATAGACAATTTTTTGCAGAAATTTGTCTCACCTCCAATATCCCGGAATGACATATTTTAGCTACTACAATGGGAATGACATAGCTACTACAATGGGAATGGAGATATACACATTTTTGGTAGGAATATTTGACAGCATATGAGAAATTATTGGGGTGCTCCCCGGAAACATGGATCAATATTGATAATTCTTTGTAAGGAGATTTTGAAATCACTGATCATTTAAAATATAAAATTACAGCCAATTTGGTTGAAACACGTGACCAAACCCCCAAAATACAGAGGAGTGGACTGGATTGATAATTTTAAGTAGGATTCATGCTACCAAATAAAACAACCAATTACAACTGATTAGGTTAAAAAAAGTATGGATACCCTAAATAGTGAACCTAGCGGTAGTAGCAATGTATGTGCAAATTTCAGAATTGAAAATATTAAAAACGGAATGTCATTTCTAAAAATACTCTTTTGTCAGGGAAATATATTTTTGTCAGGGACATATATTTCCTTTAAGGGGGGACATAGGGATAAATCTATGTCGGTACTGACTTAATCAGGTGGTCTGCTAATGGACGGAATTATAAAGAGGTAAACTGATCGCAGAGAACCGGGCGATCTGTGACTTTATCAACTTCTTCTTGTGGGAGCTTCCAGATCAATAACAAACAACTTCAGCCTTGAAACCGCTCAACTTCAAGCTTAAAATAATTAATGATCTTTCGATAGTTCTCTTCATTCAACGTAATTGTTGATCCAACCTCATTTTCGAAAAAGGCGGGTCCTTTGACCTTGGAATGGGGTTTCTCCAATACGTTTCACAGTTCACATATTGAATTAATTAACGATACTAATGATGGTCTACCAAATATATGCAAAGTTCTTCAAGGACCTGCAGACTTATAAAATATTTGTTCAAAGATCCACAGGAGTCTTGGATTATTTTAATATTTTTCAAGGACCCACACATGGCGTGGATTTTCATACCCTTCACCACACAGTGGTACAGGGTATTATGTCTTTGAGCATATGTTTTTAACAGGCAAAAGGAAACAAGATAGAGACATGGTTCCTTTTGAGAATATGCATAGAATCACTTTCTGAGTCGATTTATGCATGTCCGTCCGCCTGTTGGTGTTAAATTGTAAGCAAAGTACAGGTCGCATTTATAATCCGATTTGGATGAAATTTGGTACAGCTCATTTGTTTGGCCCATATAGATTTTCTTCTGGTTTCACGTAAATAGTGCACTAAAGTCCCTGTATATCCTTCGATGTGCACGAAATTTGGCATAGCGTACTGAATTAAGTCTAGAACGATTTGTGTTAAATTTCGTGAAAATCGGTTCAGATTTAGATATCGATCCCATATATATTTTCGATCAATTTTATGTAAATGGTGCACCAAAGTCCCTATATATCCTTCGATTTGCACGAAATTTGGCACAGCGTACTGAATTAAGTCTAGAACGATGTATGTTAAATTTCGAGAAAATCGGTTTTAGATTTAGATATAGCTCCCATATATATTTTCGTCTCATATATATTTATGTTAATGGTGCACCAAAGTCCTTATATATCCTTCGATGTGCACGAAATTTGACATAACGTACTGAATTAAGCCTAGAATGATGAGTGATAAGATTCATTTCAGATTTAGGTATAGCGGAAAATTGGTTCAGATTTAGATATAGCTCCAATATATAGTTTCGCCCGATTTCATGTAAATGATGCACTAAAGTCCTATATATCCTTCGATTTGCACGAAATTTGGTATAGCGTTCTGAATTAAGTATAGAACGATGTGTGCTAAATCTCGTGAAATCGGTTCAGATTTAGATATCGATCCCATATATATTTTCGATCAATTTTCTGTAAATGGTGCACCAAAGTCCCTATATATCCTTCGATTTGCACGAGATTTGGCACAGCGTACTGAAATAAGTCTAGAACGATGTATGTTAAATTTCGAGAAAATCGCTTTTAGATTTAGATATAGCTCCCATATATATTTTCGTCCCATATATATTTATGTTAATGGTGCACCAAAGTCCTTATATATCCTTCGATTTGCACGAAATTTGACATAACGTACTGAATTAAGCCTAGAATGATGAGTGATAAGATTCATTTCAGATTTAGGTATAGCGGAAAATTGGTTCAGATTTAGATATAGCTCCAATATATAGTTTCGCCCGATTTCATGTAAATGATGCACTAAAGTCCTATATATCCTTCGATTTGCACGAAACTTGGTATAGCGTTCTGAATTAAGTATAGAACGATTTGTGCTAAATCTCGTGAAAATCTGTTCAGATTTAGATATAGCTCCCATACATATTTTCGCCTGATTTAATGTAATTGGTGTACCAAAGTCCCTATATATCATTCGATTTGCACGAAATTTGGCATAGCGTAATGAATTAAGTCTAGAATGATGTGTGTTAAGTTTGCTGAAAATCTGTTCAGATTTAAATATAGCTCCCATAAATTGCACACTAAAGACACAATGTTTGTCCGATTGTCAATGTACTGAAATTAGTATAGCGTACCAAGATGCATCAAGAACTCTAAATGTGGCCGATATACACAAAACATACTGAAATTAGCATAACTTAACATGTGACAATTTTCAATGAAATCTGTTTAAATTTCGATATAGCGTTTATATATTTTTTCGTCCGATTAATGGTTCACCAAACTGCTCACATTTATCCAGTCGGACACCCAGATTGATATTTGCTTTAAATTGTAAAAATCAACTCTATATCTGACCAAATGAAAAATTTAGTATATGTTGCAGAACTACATGTTTATGGATCCATTTTCATATTAATGGTCCTTCAAAAAATGCGACGTCTGTTAGGATAAACAACCGTATCAAGCACTTGTATTAGGCTCAGATTTGTTTTTAAATATTTTCCATGCAACTGTATTAGGTGCAGATCTTCTTAAAATATTTTGCAGTTTTTTTTTTAATATTTTTCAAGCACCTGTATTAGGGGCAGATTTTTTAAAAACATGTGTAGGCACACATTTCTTAAAATATTTTTTCAAGCGCCTAAAGTGGTTTAGAGTATTATGGTTGGTATTATATCATTGCCTATTATAACGTTGTTAATAAAAACTCTTTCGCAGAATATCGACAATATGGTTACTTATTTTGCCATAGGATCCATATAAGGGTTTCGCCTCATTTTCGGCATATTTTAGATCCCAATCAAATTTTTTAACTTGAGTGTCTCATGTCGGAAGGTATGAGAAGTTTCGTATAGCCGAATATAACGGAATTTTTAATTGTACTGAGATCTTTTACCATCCCGTGTACTCTACAAATAGTATCTTATATTTGATAAAGGTATATTATCTCATACGCATAGTGGTGTAGATTACCATATAGTCACATATATATCTTCCCACAGCTCTCCAAATTCTAAATACTTGGCAATTATTGTCATCATACCTTGCAGAATTACAGTTGATAGCGGCCCACTGTTCACAATCGTACATTTACCTTTTGAGATGACAACAATATGGCATGGTATTACTAATTTTTTTAAGGACCCTTGAAAAACAGATGAATAAAAACAATATCTGAACTGAAATAAAATTCATATGGATTGCTGGTACAAAAAACAGAAAACGAAAATTCATTGCGAATAACAAACAGCAAACTGGAAAAACAGATATAGAAATTTATAAAAAAAAAATGAAATCAAGAAAAAACGTAAAATATGCTGAGGAACTTTCCATGCAGACGACGGGAATGGTGAAAGCAATGACTTCGACAAAAATCAAGTATTACAATTGGGATTGCTAGCAAAAGAAAAAAAAACGAAAATACAAACAACTTGAGAGGGTAAAAACCGAATCGTCAACTTTTAACATAACAACAACAAACAATGTAACAACAATATAACAGTAAATGTAACACACACACACGTATAACATGAACCAGCAACTGATGATGAAGAAGGAGAAGAACAATAAAAACGGAAACAAAACTTTATTTTCATATACTAAAATGTAATCTGGCGAAAAATACAAACACAGAGACATAGCGGCACACAGGAATACAAATGAATGAAAAAGTACTCTTCATCTGTAGCTGTATGTGTTGTTGCTGTTTTACTCCAAAGACTCTCACAATCATCTTTATTCACTTTCCACGCTGCTTTCAATCTACACACACACACACCCACCAACACAAAGCCACACAACAGAAAGGACACAACAACAAACAACATCTAGAAAGTTGTTGACGAGCATAAAGAAACAACCTCTCGTATGTGTAAATGTATGTATCTTGTTGTTGTGTAAGTGCTTTTTGTTACTACTGACTATTGCTGCTTGTATGTTTGTGTGACACAGAGTCGTTGATATTTCCATAGTTGGTAATGTTGCTGGTTTTTCGGTTCTGTCCTCATCATCTTAAGCTGAAAACGTGTGTTCCATGTCAATGTCGAAACGTAACTTTTAAATTATCGCACGGGGACTTAGTGGCATACGAATTGGGGTCATACCATGTCCATAGCAACTGACAAAAGTTTCTGCCTGTTTTTTTGCTCCTCCACTTCTTGCTGTTGCTCTTCTTCTCTGTCTTCTGAGAAAAAGAAGGAAATCTTCATAATGTGTAACATGTGTAGTAGTAGGTGTTTGTGTCATCATATTGTTGTTATTATTGTGTATGACAATCACGAGTAAGTGTATTCAGTGTTCCGTGCAATTAATAAATGAATAAATTGAATTATGACATTAAAAATGTTGCAACAATATAAAATAATTAAAAGTTCTGTATGTTGTTTTCCTGAGAAATTTCGAAAGTTGTAATGATTGATGTTTTATTTGTTTTTTCATGAAAGGAAGGAAATTAATAGTATGTGTAATATTAATTTGATTCTTTTTCATGAAATTAAATGAAAGTATTATTAGGATTGAAGAAAACTAAGATACGTCAGCTGGTTTAAAATAAAATATATTTATACCCTACACAACTATGTTGTCAGAGTACTATCGTTTTGTGCAGCCCCAAGAGTTTATAACGCTGCGAAATATTAATCCCAGACCCACCTTAAGTATACCGATCGTCATATCTCGACTAGCTGAGTCGATCTGTACATCTGAGTACATACGACCGTACCCAGATGTGAGAGTTATACTTAACTATTTAAAGGTGCTTACGTATTCATATATTATTTAGTAACCCATTACCACTCTGAATGTTCCACGAAGTTCCAGTTATGATTGTATTAGATTGTAATATTGGGATAAAGTGGACCGAAATCTTAATTTTTGTGTTTTTTTTTCGAGTCGATCTATAGGCTACAATTGAAAGTCAAACATCACAACAAAACCCACGGTGAAGGGAATCTGGGCAAGTAATTAGAAGGGCTGTACTGAATATTAGTAAAATTTGTTGACCTCTAGTCGATTAAGAGGTCGCAAACTATTGTCCAAGCTCAGAACATAGAACAGGGGTCAGCAACATATACATATGGATTTGTTTGGTGTGCGAAAGTAACTTTTGCTCTCTCGACAAACCTCGTCTGCAATAATACATAGCTACGATCAAAATCATAAAAACAAGCGACAACACAACCACCTTCATCAACAGCTCAAACGAGACTAAATGGTGGTTGTTTACGCTCGCGTTTTCTATGAGTGCACATGTGCGGTCCAATGCCGACTGTTGACATAGAACCACAGAAATTTAGATTTTCGTGAAAGTTGTGTAGGGTATCATATGGTCGGATCTGTTCTACTATACTGCTCCGCTTTAGTTTTAGGGATGAGTCAGAGATTAGTTAAGTTCCGCAAATTTTTTTGGTTACCAGGATGTCTTGGTACAAGAGCCTGACAGTATGTAGGTGTAAGGAAAAAATCGCCATAGTTCAAAGTTCGGAGATATGGCTTGGCTTTTTGTTTTTGCTGGTGACCCTAGTATACGCGAAGAGATAGCTTCATATCTTGGTTTGTAGCTATTGTATGTACTTTTGGAAATTCAAATCGAATTATCTTAATACCTGGCTCAAAAAATTAGAAACTCTATTCTGTCGTCTTCGAAATTTTATATTTTTGAAGTATTTGGCATAAATATATAATGTTTTTGTAAATAATTCGTAGGAATCTGACAGTTCTTCATAATAAGAATTGTATATTGAATATATTGAAAAACATACATTTAGGGTTTTAGTGACAAGAAACGGGTAAAATTGAAAATTGCCGATTATAACGTTAAAACATCGATTGTTTCGTCTTTAAGGACCCACCCTAAAATCTAATGATCAAAATTTGTAGAATATTGCCTGGATAAAAAATCACATGTTGTCATAATTGGTAAAATAAATTAGGGACAAAAAGGATACACAAGCAATAGAGTTAGAAGGACGAAATATTCTACAAAAAACATCCTCATTCGGTTGTACTGAAGGAGTGTGATCTCAAAAAATATATGCAATAACAAAAAATCAAGAACTTTGACCTATGGCACATTTATCCTTGTAGGGTTTTCATATACTCACCAAGGGCTTTCATTTAAATTACAAACTTTCCACCGCCAAAATTATTTACACACCAATTCCGAAATACTTAAATACAACTACTTAAAAAATACGCCTAAGACATGTCCATGCTGAAAAATGTACTAATGGCTTGGCGTAATGACAAATTACAACCAATCGAAAAAAAATCGAAAATGTCGCCACTACCATCGAAGTAAATAAAACACATGGACATATAACCATTTTGTAAACGCTTTTCATGCATCTGTAACAAAGAATGCCATATAACTGAACAAATGCGACTAAAATCGGTCCGTTTGATTGGGGGAAATATGAAAATGAAATCAAACCAACTGATATATCCAATTTTCTATTCCGGTAGAGTAACCTCTAAAACGTAAGTTTTAATATTCTTAAAGCATGATTTATATGCGCGAATAAAATATTGTCATTGGGTGTCACATTCTGGCCGGAAAAAAACGTTGTTATTTTCATACGGTCAATTTCAGTTTTGTGTCGGACTCAGGCGCATAGATTCATAATTAACCACTTTTATACCCTCCACCATAGTATGGAGGGTATAAAAATGGTTTTTTGATCCTATAAAGTATATATATTCTTGATCAGCATAAAATTCTATAACGATTTACACATGCCGTCTGTCTGTTTATTGCAATCACAATAGCCTCTAAAACAAATGAGATAGAAGATAGGCAACATCGGTCCACGTTTAGGAATATCCCTCATAAAATGGTAACCAAAAATTTAATTTTTTTGGTGTTTGGCATTTTGTGTTTTTATAGGGTACCAATCCCCATATAACAGTATCGCCATAATATACTGATCTTGAAGATTTATACACAAGTTTTTCCATCAAATTGGTTCGTAAGTTATTGGGTACCAAATCTTACCCCAAAAGTTATCAATATTGGCTAAATTTTTTTGAGGACCCGCCATATAACGGTACGCCTAAATTTTCGATGTCAAAAAAAAAAAAAAGAAATTGTCGGAATAAAAATTTAAAATTTTGTATTTAAAATCATATAAAGGGACATAGTTTAGAAAACTAGCAATTGTCATTTTAACCCTCGGCCAGTTTTGTCTGTCTTTCAGCAAAAACAAAAACATCAATAGTAAGGGTACATAGGATAACCGAAAAAATGGAAAGAAAGAGTGTACTTTTAAATGTCGAATATATTCGACAAAAACACTGAAAGGGTTAATATATACCTATTGTGGAGGGTACATTTCATATAACTGTGGCAGTATGTCTTTGTCTATACATATGTTTGTAAAAATCAGAAGGAAACGAGAAAGATCCATGGTTCATTTTGAGAATATGCATAGAATCACTTTATACATGTTCATCCGTCTGTTCACTTTAAGTTGTAAACAAAGTACAGGTCACATTTATGATCCGAATTGAATGAAGTTTGGCACATGCCACTTATTTGGCCCAAGGACTAACCCTAATCATTTGGAGAAAATCGAATCAGATATATTTCGCCCGATTTAATGTAAATGGTGCACCATAGTAAGTTTCTTGGAAATCGGTTCAGATTTAGATATAGCTTCCATATATATTTTCGTCTGATTTTATGTAAACAGTGTATCAAAGCTCCTATATTTTCTTCGATTTGCACGAAATTTGCCATAGCGTACTGAATGAAGTTTAGAATGATGTGTGTTAAGTTCCCAAAATCGCTCCTATATTTTCTTCGATTTGCACAAAATTTGCCATAGCGTACTGAATGAAGTTTAGAATGATGTATGTTAAGTTCCCTGAAAATCGGTTCAGATTAAGATATAGCTCCCATATATATTTTCGTCGGATTTTATGTTAATTGAGCACCAAAGTGCCTAAATTTCTTGCGATTTGCACGGAATGATGACATGACATGTTGCATATATTTCAGAATGATTTCTTTGTATATTACATATAAAATTTATTCCGATTGTATATCGATGATTTTGGAAAGAAAATATGTCTAGTCTATCGATGAGACATTGTCCGTATGAGCATCTCTTGCATGAACAGAAATTGGTGAAGGCTATCATATAGTCCGCCCCGCCTGACTTTTGAACTTTTCATTACATTAATTTGAAATATTTTACATGTCATCCTCATGGCGGAGGGTATACAACGTAAGGCCGGGCCGTTTTTGGTTGTTGGAAGATTTTCCAACCAAGTATAACTCGACATACCAAAGTACAGGATAATTGGGTATGACATGAGGGTTATTAGGACTTGTATATTTCCCTCGAAATGGTACACCAAATACCCAGCGATTGTCTGATTTATATGGAATTTTGAATAGGAAGATGTACTGCTTCTTAAACTTTCATTAAATCGAACTGTTGGGGTACCTCTTTTGTAAACCCGAATTTGTGTAGGATATCATTTCGCCCTTCGACTTTGGTTGTTTCGTTATTGGTTTTAATTTTATATTTACCTTCTTTGCGAAATTGAGACTCTATAGAAATTTGCTTTATATAAGAAAGCTAAATTAAACAACAATCGGTACCCATTTCTAACATAGTTTTTTCTTCCAATAAATCCCTTAGGTCACATTTATTGGCCAGTGATTTTTTGCACGTGCAAATTTCTGGCAATTTCAAATATTTCTCTCAATGACAAATAGCACACCTATGTTACGTGTTCGACAGCATCCTAGCTATCTCTAAGATATATATTTAGCAGGCACGTAATAATGTCACCCACTATGATCGTTAATGCTATGCGTCGGGGATTGATGTGCTTTGCATTTCATTTTACTTGATTTGGGTTTTTTTTTTGGGAGTATATTTTCCACAAAGCAGAAACACACTCACACATTTTGTCTCTTTCATATACTCATATAGTGTGATTTACAGTGAATTGCCAAAGCCAGACAACGTTGCATATTTGTTTATGGATGTGCGTGTGTCGGAGTGTGTGCTGGAGTGTCCTACGCGTTACGTATGCGTGACAATGTAATCACATTAATTCATAAAATCTCTTCAAACATCGGCCCCCAAAATGAAAACTGGTTAAACGTAATGTCAAACTATTATAGAACGACGTGATATTAACACACATCCAACATTGCCGGGACCAACTATTCATGGTACTCAAATGGTTTTCTTGTTCAAAGCCATTGGTGACCACTTGATGTTTGGTGTGTGCGTGAGAGTGCTTTGTGCTTTCCCACTTTTTTCTCTGATATAATGAATTTTTGTCGACCCATACCGCCTCCGACCATTCGGATGTCTGTATTGACATTTATCGTATGCTAACACTTATACACTGACACGTCCGATGTGTTGTATTTTTCATATGAGAACATTAACCGAAAGATTGCGTGTTTAGCGTTATCAAATAGTCAACATTCATGTCAGAGATATTTTGCGATGGACGATGGGAGAGAGGGGAGACTGTGTGTGTATTAAAGTTGAGGGAAATTTTTGGGGCAAAAATACAAATTTAAATATTTATATCAACGGGATATTTTTGGAAATATGTTGATGTTGTCTGGGTGTTTATGTAGAGATTCACAATTTTTATTATGTTATGGACACCATAGACCCAATTTTTCATATTTGCAAGCTACAGACCACTAATAGAATCAAATTGGCTTTAATTCGACATTTCCGTTTTGTAGGTGAGTAGAAAAATTTAATGTTATAATTATAGGTACCTATATGTCGGATCTCCTTATATCACATCCCATAATACCGACCATTGCAAACACAAATAATAAAATAAAGTAAAAAAATAAACGTGTTAAACAAAACATTAACACTCTCACATCGGCTATAAAAAATGAAAGAATACATGGAAAAATGTTGTTCGTTTTTTGCTATGTCAACTTCCTTACGTTTACTACTTTCCTGGTAGGGTGGTAATCACAGTTAAAAGCTACACGTGTTACAATATTCATGGCACAAGAGTGTCATTTGAAGAAATGCTTTACTTTTTTATATAAAACATAAAAAGCAACGTGAACAAATGATTTAATCTAGGTAACACAAGATGTAATAAAAAATGTTAGACAAATTGATAGTGACTATGGGGTACATTAAAGAGAGGTGTTAATTTTCCAAAGAGTATATTTAAAGGCAACCGACCGGATAAATAAAAGACTGGCAACTTTTTTTTACTGCAAAGAATGAATTAAAGTCGGACGGTATAGACAACCCTGCACCACTTTGATAATTGGAGCTATATATGAATTAGCACCGAATCAAAAAAATAATTACAAGGTTAGGTTCAATTCGGTCTTTGGCGCACCAATTACACAAAATTGAAAGAAGATGTCCATGGTAGCTGTACATAAATCTAAACCAATTATATGAACCCTTGACAGACATTATTCGAAATTAAATTTAAAAAGTAGCCAGTAAGGAAAGTAATAAAGTCGGACTGGGCCGACTATATGATACCCTTCACCACTTCGGTTATGTTGTACATATGAATCCTCACAATTGCATGTCACTCTTACTCGAAGGAAAATGCTCATGTTCCATCGGCAACCAATGATCAATTCAATTTCATTCGGCCAGATTTAGAGTAGTTTGTGTACCATGGGGCAAATTTATGGAAATCGATTTATAGCAAAATTGATACACGCTATTCAGTACGCCGCACTGTTAAAAATTTAATTTCAATCAGACACCCATTCGAAATACATATGGAAGCTATGGCTGCATCTGCACCAATTTCAACAAGCCACAATAACGTCATTCAAGTCTCAATTTGATACGTGTGCAAAATTTCGTGTTATCGGACAAACAATAGGAGTTTGGTGCACCATTTATGTAAAATCGGAGGAATACATATCCATATGTTGGACCCATATCGAAATCTGAACCGATTTTCCCGAAACATCATTCTAGACTCAATTCTAGAATGATTCTAGACTCACTTCATTACTCTATGCCACATTTCGTGCAAATCGAAAGATATATAGGGACTTTGGTTCAACATTTACATAAAATCGGACGAAAATATATATTGGAGCTATATCATAATCTGAACCGATTTTAAGGAAACTTGCCCGAGATTAATTTATATCAATTTCAGTACGTTTTGCCAATCGGCCTAGTTATGGGTCTTTAGTACACCATTTACTTAAAATCGGACGAAAGTATACATTGTACAAAATTGTGTGCGGGTTGGGCGCACAATTTACATTAAATCGTACGAAAATATATATTGGAGCTATATCTAAAGCTGAACCGATTTTCGCGAAACATAGCACACATCATTCTGGACTCTGTGCAAAATTTCGAATGATATATAGGGACTTTGGCGTCCCATTTACCTTAAATCGGACAAACATATATATGGGAGCTATATATAAATCTGACCCGATTTTCTTGAAACTTGGCGCATATCATTCTGGACCTAATTCTGTACTCTATGCCAAATTTCGTGCAAATCGAATGATATATAGGGACTTTGGTGAACCATTTACCTTAAATCGGACGAAACTATATATGGTAGCTATATCTAAATCTGAACCGATTTTCTCGAAATTTTACACACATCGTTCTAGACTTAATTCAGTACTGCATGCCAAATTTCGTGCCAATCGAATGATATATAGGGACTTTGGTGCACCATTTACCTTAAATCGGACGAAACTATATATGGGAGCTATATCTAAATCGGAACCGATTTTCCCGAAACTTTTCACACATCATTCTAGACTTAATTCAGTACGCTATGTCGAATTTCGTGCAAGTCGAAAGATATATAGGGACGTTGGTACACCATATACCTTAAATCGGACGAAGATATATATGGGAGCTTTATCTAAATCTGAACCGATTTTTCCCAATTTCAATAGGGTTCCTTCTGGGGCCAAATAAGTGATTTGTGCCAAATTTCATCCAAATCGGATCATAAATGCGACCTGTACTTTGTTTACAATTTAACATCTACAGACGGACGGACATGCATAAATCGACTCAGAATGTGATTCTATGCATATTCTCAAAAGGAACAATGGGTCTATCTCGAGTATTTTTGCCTGTTACAAAGATATGCACAAAGACATAATACCCTGTACCACAGTGTGGTGGTATAAAAAATCAAAAAAGAAGTGAAACAATCGGGTATTTGAGACCTAAATCTAAATCTGAACCAATATAAAAAACTGAACCGATTGCAAATAAGCTTAATACACGCCACTCTATCCTCAACTTGGGACATATGACAAAATTTCGTATCAATTTTCTCTACATCGGATTGGACAAATAATTATGAGGTTAGCCTTGCAATGACAAAATTGTGCCTCATGTGAAATATTGGCTGTAAACCCCATGTTTCTTTAAAAAAAAATCATTGTCATATAATTTAGTGTCGATAGTCAAAATGTTGCTGAAAAACGGGAATATCATAACTTCATCTTAACTTTCTAAATCGTAATATTCCTACCTAGCCTAGATGGAATTCAAAGATGGAATATATCGGCCCATTCCTTCTTAGACCTGTCCCACAATGGGGCAATAACAATGCTATGTAATGTCCGATTTGATACCAATTATGCACATCGTAATATTTCTTTCCAACTTTACCTCATGACGTTATTATTGAAGTTGGAAGATGAATCTCATGGGTCCGCTCCTTCTGGTACCAACCACCAAAAATTGTCAACATTATCTTGAAAATTAATTTTATTCAATAATGGTACGGACTATACGATTTGAATTAAATTTTGCACAAGTTACGTAAAAAAAAATATTCCTGCTCCAGCATCAGATTGTATATCAGGAATTCCAATCAGCTCCTGCATAAAGTATACCCTTAACAGTTCGATTCAGAGAATAACATTAGCTCGTTTGTGAAGGCGTCTACAGGGATTTTTTCTCCTTCAGCTTATCTATGCAGATTTCTACTTGCTCGTCTAATAAAGTCTTCTTCAAACTCGTCGAAAAACACTACCTTCAACTCGTCAAAAAAGACTTTTTACTTCAGCTTCTGCTCCCCTATAAAGTCTTTCCTTAGTTCGTCTATATAGACTCCCTTCAGCTCGTCCCTAAAAAGTACCTTCAGATGGTCTATGAATACAAACTATAAATTCTATAACAACTCCATTTAGCCCGCCTACAAGGCTCGCTTCAGCACATCATTAAATACCTTCTTTCAATTCAGTTCGTCTGTAAAACTCCTTTCAGTTCGTTAATAAAGAACCCCTTCACCTCGTCAATAGAGACTACCTTCAGCTCGCCTATAAAGACTCACTTCAGCTCGTCTATAAAATACTCCCTTGAACTCGAGTACAAAGACTCCATCCATATAGTCTATGGGAGTAAACATCTCTCCAGCTCTTCTATGAAGTCTTCTTTCATCTCGTCTATGAAAGACTCCCTTCAGCTCGTCTATAAATACTATATTCAGCTCGTCTATAAAGACGACATTCTGCTCGTCTATAAATACTCCCTTCAGCTCTAATATAAAGACACCCTTCGTATCCTTCATAGCGACTCCCTTTAGGTTGTCCCTTAAAAATCCCTTCTGTTCGACCCTAAAAATTCCCTGCTCATCGTCTATAAAGACACCCATCAGCTTGCCTATGGAGGCGGAGATTCCCATCAGCTTGTCTGTATAGGTTCCCATCAGCTCGTCTATAAAGACTCCCATCAGCTGATCTGCTTGTTTACAAAGACTCCCTTCAGCTCGCCTATAAAGACTTAATTCAGCTCCTCTATAAAGATTTTCTTCAGCTCGTCTATAAACGACTCCTTCAGCTCGTCTATAAAATACTCATTCAGATTGTCTATAAAAGACTCCTTCAGCTCGTCCATAAAAGACTCCCTTTAGCTCGTCTATAAAGACTCCCTTTAGCTCGACTTCAGAGACTCCATCCAGCTCGTCTGGAAGGACATCCTTCAGCTCTTCTATGAATATTCCCTTCAGACTCCCTTCAGCCGTCTATAAAACTGCACCTTAGCTGCATATGGTCCTGCCTATTAACTTGTTATATATGTGCGTACACTCTATTCAATTATTTATTCGGATGATTTATACACAATTTACTCATTAAAGTTGTTAAATACAATATAATCAGCTGAAATCCACAATAGACCTGTTGAATTATCATGGAATCAAATTACCTCATGACGTTATTATATAAATGTTATCGTTAGCGTCTCTCTATCGCAACCACTTCTGATTGTAATTACAATGCACAAACATACACTTGAATACGAAATAATTTGATAAACAGATCGGCATCAATTAAAATATCCATTTTTAAGCATTTTTTCCCCTCCGAAAAGTGTTTGCAAAGCAGAAACAAATTGCACCCACATGCATACTAAAATATACATATGTGTGCGTGTGCCAGTGCCCACTCAAAAGACCACTAATTAAACATGCACTTTAGGTCGTTTGAAGGATTTTAAGCCTTTTGTTTGCAAAAATCAACCAACCACTAAATCATTAAATGTACGCTTCACATAATTTTTGTAATTCAAGTTGGGCAGTTACAGCCAGGCAACCAACCGGCCACCCGATTAAGCATCCAACCAACCAAAAAGGCCATCAAGCTTGCCATTAAGTTGGCCATTCAGTATTCACAACACCTACTTTTAATATTCGGTTCATTGTACACGCATATGTATATATATATATATCGTATTGGTAACTAGCTAGCTATTACGCCGGCTAAAAATCCCGCTGGCTGTGTATATATGATACGTGTGTGTCTATAGTGTCCATTGGATATTTTTCGGTTTTCATGTCCAGTCTAATCGGCTTAAGTTGTCTGATCTGAGTTTGCAACTTATTATAATAAATAAAAATTGCTACACTGAGTGCTGCATTAGTTGCATGGCCGTTATCCCTGCTCTATCTCTCTCTCCCTCTCTCTGTCTATAGCTTTCAAATGTTCACAATATTCTCCTGTGTATATGCGTACGCGTATGTGTGTGTGTGCGCAGGGTCAACATGTACACATTTTAAAATCCCCGAACTTGGTAATGCGCTGACCACAAATGCCACAAAATTTTAACACAATTTTAACTAATGACGAAAAATTTGTCAGGAGAATCCAACCACAATTTATGTTGTGTGAATGTGTGTGTGTGTATGTTTGTGCATACGTGCGAGTATGATTTTAATTTTATATCCGGTTATACAAATTTTATGGCTTGTCTGTTTAAAATGGCTTACTGTTGTCGCTTGAAATAATATTGTAATTTGGCTGGCTATTGTTTATATATTATTGTTGGTGATGTTGTTGCTATTGCTGTTTTGTTATTGTTGTTTTTGAGGTGAACATTATAAACGGGTATACATTAACGGCACTCTTAATAATGTTTATTGCCGTACGTGAAGATAAAACGTATACAAAGGGAATGGAATACAAAGAAATGGACAGTGGTTCGGAACCCCGATTAGCAAGTCACCAAAAAATCCATAATGCCACCTTCTGCTTATCTGTACAGAATTCCTGTTTAGCTCGTCTACAGACACTCCCTTAACTTCGTCTTAAGCTCATCTATAGAGACTTCCTTCAGCTCGTCTATTTTCTGTGAAAGACTCCCATCAGCTCTTCTATAAAAGACTCCCATCAGCTCGTCTATTCAATACAGCTCGTCTATTATAGACTCCCTTCAGCTCATCTATTATAGACTCCCTTCAGCTCATCTATTATAGACTCCCTTCAGCTCGTCTATTATAGACTCCCTTCAGCTCGTCTATGATAGACTCCCTTCAGCTCATCTATGATAGACTCCCCTCAGCTAGTCTATGATAGACTCCCTTTAGCTCGTCTATGAAAGACTCCCTTCAGGTCATCTATGAAAGACTCCCATCAGCTCGTCTACAAAAAACCTCCCTTCAGCATGTCTATAAAAGAATCCATTCAGCTCGTCTATAAAAGACTCCCTTCAGCTCGTCTATGAAAGACTCCCTTCAGCTCGTCTATGAAAGACTCCCTTCAGCTCGTCTATGATAGACTCCCTTCAGCTCGTCTATGATAGACTCCCTTCAGCTCGTCTATGATAGACTCCCTTCAGCTCGTCTATGATAGACTCCCTTCAGCTCGTCTATGATAGACTCCCTTCAGCTCGTCTATGATAGACTCCCTTCAGCTCGTCTATGATAGACTCCCTTCAGCTCGTCTATGATAGACTCCCTTCAGCTCGTCTATGATAGACTCCCTTCAGCTCGTCTATGATAGACTCCCTTCAGCTCGTCTATGATAGACTCCCTTCAGCTCGTCTATGATAGACTCCCTTCTGCCTTCAGCTCGTCTATGATAGACTCCCTTCAGCTCGTCTATGATAGACTCCCTTCAGCTCGTCTATGATAGACTCCCTTCAGCTCGTCTATGATAGACTCCCTTCAGCTCGTCTATGATAGACTCCCTTCAGCTCGTCTATGATAGACTCCCTTCAGCTCGTCTATGATAGACTCCCTTCAGCTCGTCTATGATAGACTCCCTTCAGCTCGTCTATGATAGACTCCCTTCAGCTCGTCTATGATAGACTCCCTTCAGCTCGTCTATGATAGACTCCCTTCAGCTCGTCTATGATAGACTCCCTTCAGCTCGTCTATGATAGACTCCCTTCAGCTCGTCTATGATAGACTCCCTTCAGCTCGTCTATGATAGACTCCCTTCAGCTCGTCTATGATAGACTCCCTTCAGCTCGTCTATGATAGACTCCCTTCAGCTCGTCTATGATAGACTCCCTTCAGCTCGTCTATGATAGACTCCCTTCAGCTCGTCTATGATAGACTCCCTTCAGCTCGTCTTTGATAGACTCCCTTCAGCTCGTCTATGATAGACTCCCTTCAGCTCGTCTATGATAGACTCCCTTCAGCTCGTCTATGATAGACTCCCTTCAGCTCGTCTATGATAGACTCCCTTCAGCTCGTCTATGATAGACTCCCTTCAGCTCGTCTATGATAGACTCCCTTCAGCTCGTCTATGATAGACTCCCTTCAGCTCGTCTATGATAGACTCCCTTCAGCTCGTCTATGATAGACTCCCTTTCAGCTCGTCCATGATAGACTCCATTTCAGCTCGTCTATGATAGACTCCATTTCAGCTCGTCTATGATAGACTCCCTTCAGCTCGTCTATGATAGACTCCCTTCAGCTCGTCTATGATAGACTCCCTTCAGCTCGTCTATGATAGACTCCCTTCAGCTCGTCTATGATAGACTCCCTTCAGCTCGTCTATGATAGACTCCCTTCAGCTCGTCTATGATAGACTCCCTTCAGCTCGTCTATGATAGACTCCCTTCAGCTCGTCTATGATAGACTCCCTTCAGCTCGTCTATGATAGACTCCCTTCAGCTCGTCTATGATAGACTCCCTTCAGCTCGTCTATGATAGACTCCCTTCAGCTCGTCTATGATAGACTCCCTTCAGCTCGTCTATGATAGACTCCCTTCAGCTCGTCTATGATAGACTCCCTTCAGCTCGTCTATGATAGACTCCCTTCAGCTCGTCTATGATAGACTCCCTTCAGCTCGTCTATGATAGACTCCCTTCAGCTCGTCTATGATAGACTCCCTTCAGCTCGTCTATGATAGACTCCCTTCAGCTCGTCTATGATAGACTCCCTTCAGCTCGTCTATGATAGACTCCCTTCAGCTCGTATATGATAGACTCCCTTCAGCTCGTCTATGATAGACTCCCTTCAGCTCGTCTATGATAGACTCCCTTCAGCTCGTCTATGATAGACTCTCTTCAGCTCGTCTATGATAGACTCCCTTCAGCTCGTCTATGATAGACTCCCTTCAGCTCGTCTATGATAGACTCCCTTCAGCTCGTCTATGATAGACTCCCTTCAGCTCGTCTATGATAGACTCCCTTCAGCTCGTCTATGATAGACTCCCTTCAGCTCGTCTATGATAGACTCCCTTCAGCTCGTCTATGAAAGACTCCCTTCAGCTCGTCTATGAAAGACTCCCTTCAGCTCGTCTATGAAAGACTCCCTTCAGCTCGTCTATGAAAGACTCCCTTCAGCTCGTCTATGAAAGACTCCCTTCAGCTCGTCTATGAAAGACTCCCTTCAGCTCGTCTATGAAAGACTCCCTTCAGCTCGTCTATGAAAGACTCCCTTCAGCTCGTCTATGAAAGACTCCCTTCAGCTCGTCTATGAAAGACTCCCTTCAGCTCGTCTATGAAAGACACCCTTCAGCTCGTCTATGAAAGACTTCTTTAACCTCGTCTGTAAGAATTGCCTTCAGCTCGACTGTCGTCATTCTATGGATACGTTTGTGTGTATGTATGTGTGTATTTACACAGCAAAATGAACATTGGTTATATATGCAGATCACGGTTTCATTTTACATGCCCACAAAAACAAAACATAAATAAATAAATAAACACAAATAAAAAGGGAAAGCGAAACAAAACAATGCGAACAAGCGTGCCTGCGAATGAACGTACGAAAACATGTCGATGACGCCTGTTACATGTTTGTTACATCCTGACGCCTTTTGGGTTATGCAATGAATTTTCCACGCATTATTGTATAGTGGGTGAGCGTGTGTGGTATTCGCGCTGTGAATTGAGAAAAATATACAATACAATGTATGCACGAACTATTTAAGAATATTTGTTGAAGATTATGGTGGTGATGGTGCGGGGGTTATAGTATTTGATTGTTGCGTTATTTTTATTGTGAATATTTTATGTGATTTTTCGCTTTTTATGTATGGGTGTTAAATACGTGTGGCTATAGATTGGTAACACGAAATCATATTATCAAAGTATGTACATAAGGGTGATGCCGATTTCCAATAAGTATATAAAATAATTAATAAATAAGATAACAATGGTGGATAGGAGCATGGTTCCAAAATGTTTCCAGTGAAAGAGTTATGGATTCGGTGCTTGTGAGACACATTGCAACACCTTGTTGGAAGTAAACGTTGTCATGATAAACACTATTCAACTCCGACCGTAAAAATCATTCATCGGCTTGTCCATGTGTACTCTAATGGGAGTACACATGTCTAAAAGTCTAAAAATACATAATTTAGTGCGTCTGTATGGACTCTCCTGACGTCGCCTGTACGAATTTGTTTGAGGTTACGTATAAAGTCTCCCTTTAGTCTATGTCTATGAAAGACTTTTGATCTTCTAGGGAAAGTACATGCCTTATAAAGATCCAGAAAAACTATCCCTATAACCAATATTTCTTTATAGCTGTGGCGTATACATACTGTTGTTATTCATAAGCCACAGTAGCCATAAACAATTCTTTAAAAATGCATTTTTTTTGGGGCTTGGAAAAAATACTTAAAAATGTGGTTTGCCTAACAACAAATGCCCACTAAAAGTCACAACCTACTCCTCGTCTACGAAAAAAAGTATAGGACTTGTCTTTAAACTTTAGCTCATCTATAAAGACTTCTTTAGTCTCTTCTGTATACAAGGAGAATGTACTGTGTTTTAGTGGATATTTGTTGTGGGGCAAACCAAACAGGAGAGATTTTTTTAACTTATTTGGATTCCGTCACCGATTTCATTAACACCCATACGGTCGTACACAAGTTCCTCCTTCCTTTACTCGTAACACACGCAAGTGGACTTTTTTGGTGGCGTATACATGTTGTCGTTACTCATACTCATACGGCCGTACACAAGTTCCTCCTTCCTTTACTCGTAACACACGCAAGTGAACTTTTTTGGTGGCGTATACATGTTGTCGTTACTCATACGCCACAGATTTCACCTGAAAAATTAATGCTTTATTGGGGCTCCGAAGAAATATTTTAAAATATTTGTTATTTGGTTTGTCCCACAGTAAATATCCTTTCAAACTCGGCTCCTCGTCTACACAGAGTAGGAGAGTTTTCCCTTCAGTCCCTGTAAACAGACTTATCCCATCTTGTATATAAATAACCCAGGCTTCCACAAGCATATCAGCTTGATTGTCACTAACTCATGCCTCGACTCGACTTTACATACCTATCGACTAATATCCAAACATTCTTAAGGGTCTATCGTTCCAATTTTATACCCTACACCACACTGTGGTATAGGGTATTATGTATGTATGTGCAAATGTTTGTATCATGCAAAGGGAAACAAGATAGGAGCATTGTTACTTTTGGGAATATATGGAGAATCTCTTTCTGATATGAATTATATTTTCTTCCAATTTCTTAATAGTTCAACTAAGTCCCAATGTTTACCCGATAAAGACGCATAACGAACCAGTATAAGCTCGCATAGATATTTTCGGAAAGTAGTAAAGTCGGAGGGGACCGACTATATGAAACACTTCACCACTTTGGCTATATGAAACAAATGAATTTGGATCCATAAACATGTCTGCAACCGATGCTAAATTTTTCATTTGGTCAGATATAGAAGCTATATTTAAATCTGAACCGATTTTCACGAAACTTAACACACATCGTTCTAGACCTAATTCAGTACATGGGAACTATATCTAACTCTGGACCGATTTTCAGGAGACTTTTACATACATCATTCTAGACCTAATTCATTACGCTATGCCAAATATCGTGCAAATCTAGAGATATATATGGACATTGGTGCACCATTTACATTAAATCGGTCGAAAATATATTTGGGAGCTATATCTAAATCTGGACCGATTTTCAGGAAACTTAACACACATCATTCTAGACATAATTCATTACGCTGTTCAAAATTTCGTGCAAATCGAGAGACATTTAAAGAATTTGGTACACCATTTACCCTAAATCGGACGAAAATATATATGGGAGCTATCTCTAAATCTGAACCGATTTTCACGAAACTTAGCACACATCATTCTAGACCTTATTCATTACGCTGTTTCAAGTTTCGTGCAAATCGAAAGATATATAGGGACTTTGGACGTGTTCCAAACTCCACTTTATGGCGACGAATAAAAAATCTTCATCAACCAAAATCTACACATTTTGTGTTAAATATTCACAACTAAACGATGTTTTCTGATTCTTCTTACCCACACTATTACCTCTCTGCAAAAGTTTGAGACTATGCCAACGACAGAGATAAAACAGGAAATTTATTAAAATGCCATTGTTTGTGTTTTCTTTCATATGTCCTCACGTATGTACGCCCGTTTGTCCAGTCGGATATTTGTACAAGATTTTTGTACATATTGTTAAGAATTCATAATGCCAAACAATATCACCAGCATCAGGACATGAAATGACAATGTTACCGATGATACTGATGAGACGATGATGAGAAACATCATCAGGACAATGTTGATGATGTCGACAAAGGCAAAGACAATGATGCCGATGCAGATGATTATGTTATTAAATAATTATGTTGTTTGGATATGATAACATTTGCACCCACATCGATGATTATGCAGTTGTTGGTGTTGTTGTTGTTATTGCTACAACTGATATATGTACACATGAATAAAACTGAATATATAATGTTGATATAATGTGTGTTGCCCAATGATAATGACATTCACTTATAAGATTGTCAATGACACTCATAATGTGGTGTGTTGTGCTGTTGTTGTTGTGCTCTGTGGCTAATGATGTTGATGATGATAATAATGATATCATTGATATTGTTGCAATTACTAGCCATGATGTTGTTGCTGCTGTTGTTTGTTGTTCCTTGTTCAGTATACGAACAAATAGCTTTTGATGTACCCAACACTTGCTGACTGTTAAATTTCATTGGAGCAAGAACATTGAAATCAGTGTTCGACAATATGACCGAACTCCATATCACCATCCTCTGCTATCCTAGCATATCATCAATGACATAAAATAACACAAAAAACAACAACACATATCAGGTTCATCTCTTGTCATTTTATTTCATGTAGCTATACACGAGATTTGTCCATGTCATAAATATATATGCATATGAATAAATAATCAAGAGTAAATAATAAATTCTGTGGTTTGTTTATTTAAATGCAATATGTGTTTGTTAATTGAAAATAAATTGATTTTTATTGAATACTCTCTGTGCATGAATTTCTCCTTCTCCATCTGTCTGCCAGCATAGGTCTATATGTTTTTCTTTTCCAACTTTTGCAGCGTGTTCAATATAATTGGTAGATATGTATGTATATGGGAATATAGTATATTTATTTGTATATATATTTTTTTGCACATATATCGATTTTAGTCTGTCACGCACATTCACTTTCATAATGGATAATGTAATCCAATTTATTAACGGTAGCACCGAAATGAGTATCATTTGCTAAAAATGTGAGCGTGTGTGTGTGTTCTTAGGTATATGGACGCAATGTAAATGGATATGGATTTTATTGGTTGGAATATTAATCATAAATGTTGTTGGAATTATTTTTTGGGAATTTTCGAATTGGATATTTGTGGTTAATTTCGATGATTGCACGGGTTTGCTTTCACAATATCCAATAATGGTTTTATTTATAGAACAATTTTTATTTTCGAAATATTTACCAGTATTATATATATTGGTAAAAATCTAATATTTACTAAAGAGAAGAAAATTACCTTGGCCAAAACACAATTTTTTTGTCATCAGAGATTTTTAATTTTTAACACGGGAATGAAAAAATGTCCTTATTTTTTGAAAATTCATAATTTTTTAGGAAAGAAATATATATTACTGAGAACTATTAGAGATATATCGGAAATGAGTCCCAAAAATTCAGTGTTAATACGATTTTTGGCATTTCAATCAAATCAGCCAGGATCTTGTATATAGAGTTATAATATAAATTATCAGAAAGGAATATTAAAAAGTCAGTCGTGGCCGACTACATTATACCCTTCGCCACATTGGGTATATAAAATGAGTATTAAAAATGTGATCTATATAAATGTACTGAGTTATTTGAATCAATCCATACACATTGCAATCTGAAATCATTGCAAAATTTCCTGTCAATTGGGCTGACTTGGAGTCCAATAGACAGGAAATCGAATAACATTATGTATAAGAGCTATATAAAAATCTGGTTCAATTCACATCTGTCAATCGGTATGCTGCAGTACAGCGTATTTTTCATAACAAAACCGATCAGGAAAGTAGTAAAATCGGACTGGGCCGATTATATGATACCCTTTCACAACTTTGTGTGTATTGTACATATGTATCCTTACAATTTTATGTCAATATTCCCTTGAAGGTACGCTATGCCAAATTTCGTGCAAATCGAAAAATATATTCGGACTTTGGTGCACCATTTACATTAAATCGGACGAAATATATATAGGGCTATATCTAAATCTGAACCGATTTTCACGAAACCTACCACACATAATTTCGATTTTCACGAAACATAGCACACATCATTCTAGGCCCAATTCAGTACGATATGCCAAATTTCGTGCAAATCTTATATATATAGGGACTTTTGTGCATAATTTCCGTAAAATCGGACGAAAATTTATATGGGAGCTATACCTTAATCTGAACCGATTTACACGAAACATAACACACATCATTCTAGACTTAATTTAGTATGCTATGCCAAATTTCGTGCAAATCCAAGGATATATAGAGACTTTGGTGCACTAATTAAAAAAAATCGGACGAAAATATATATGGGAGCAATATCTAAATCTTAACCGATTTTCATGAAACTTAGTACACATCATTGTAGGCTTAATTCCGTAGGCTGTGCCAAATTTCGTGCAATTCGAAAGATATATAGGGACTTTGGTGCCCCATTTACCTTAAATCGGACGAAAATATATATGGGACCTATATCTAAACCTGAACTGATTTTCACGAAACTTGCTACTCATTATTTTAGACTCAATGCAGTACACTATGCCATATTTCGTGCAAATCGAAGGATACAAAGGGACATTGGTGCACTATTTACCTAAAATTGGACGAAAATATATATGGGAGATAGATCTAAATCTTAACCGGTTTTCGCGAAATTTAACACACATCGTTTTAGGCATAATTCAGTACGCTTTGCCAAATATCATGCAAGGGCTGAAAAAAGTTATTTAAAAAATCTACGCCTTGAATACATCATGAAAAAAGTTATTTAAAAAATCTACGCCTTGAATACTTCATGAAAAAAGTTATTTAAAAAATCTACGCCTTGAATACTTCATGAAAAAAGTTATTTAAAAAATCTACGCCTTGAATACTTCATGAAAAAAGTTATTTAAAAAATCTATGCCTTAAGGACTTTATGAAAAAAAGTTATTTAAAAAATCTACGCCTTGAATACTTCATGAAAAAAGTTATGTGAAGAATCTACGTCTTGAATATTTCATTAAAAAATTATTTTAAAAAATATACGCCTTGAGGACTTCAGGAAAAATTATTTAAAAACATCTACGGCTTGAGGACTTCATGAAAAAAGTTATTTAAAAAATCTACATCTTAAGGACTTTATGAAAAAAGTTATTTAAAAAATCTACGCCTTGAGGACTTCAGGAAAAAATTATTTAAAAATGACCAGTGAGCGGAGCAGTATAGTCGGACGGGGCCTACCGTATGATACCCTACACGACGTCCACGAAAAATTAACATACTGTGGATCTATATTCTGAGCTTTTTTGAACCATCTGGACCAACTAGAGGCCGAAAATTATTACTAATGTTCAGTACAGCCCTCTTATTTACTTGTCCAGATTCCCTATCCTTGTTTTATGATCTTCTTATTCCCATTGGAGCCTATAGATCGACTCGAAAAAACACAAAAAAATAAGTTTTATGGTCCACTTCATCACAATATAATTATCTGATCGTCACCGAAAATTGTAGGCGTTATCCTTGACCATAACTGGAACTTCATCGAAAATTTTAAAGCGATCAGCGCTATATTTCCGCTCTCTAGTGTGGTAAAGGGTTAGAAAATAATAAATGAATACATAAGCTCCTGTAAATATTTACGTGTAGCTCCCACATCTGAGTACATACCATATAATTCTTATTAATTTAAAGGTCAACCACTGCCCTTGGATGTACCAACAACTTTTCGGGTCTATGTCCTTCAAGGGTAAATCTATACGCTATAGAATAAAGTTTTTGTAATTTTCACACAAAAGTCAGGGTCCATTTGACCCGCTAAATATTGACCGATCCTTATCAAAACAGGCATGCTTATTCTTTAGCCCAACCCCCTTTCTTTATGTAAAAATTCGCGATGTTTGGGTTATAATTGCGGCCTCTAGAGAAAAACCGATAAAAATTAAGTATTTGTTCCATTTCATCCCCTAGATATTAATCTTTACCAAAAACAATAGGGGTCTTCATTGGCCAGAACCCATCTTACATGCAAAATTTCGTGAAGATTGGTCCATAACTGTGGCCTGTATCGTGTTTACAAATTATAATGGACAGACGGACGGACGGCCACACATGTCTAGATCGACTCAGCTAGTCGAGATATGACGATCGGTATACTTAAAGGTGGGTCTAGGACCAATATTTCGCGTCGTTACAAACTCTTGGGGCTGCACAAAGCTATAATACCCTGACAACATAGTTGTGTAGTGTATAATTATAAATTGTGGATTTTTTGAAAAAAAAAAAAAACAAAATATATATATATATATTTATATATTTATATATATATATATATATATATAATAAAAAAATATATAAAAAAATCAGGAATTCAGGATTGAATTTGTATTTATATACAGAGAAACGTGTCAAAATTTGGAACCGATTGAATTGTTAGTTTTTGAGTTATCGTGTCCACCATTCGTAAGGGTATACAAATCGCATATGGGTATCGGAAACCTCATGTGAAGGCTCTTCATCCATAATGTATAACTGTCGGGTCCTATTTATTATAGAACGGGATCATTACTTTTTAATCATTTACTTTTTTTTTTGATATCACGGTAAAAAATTGAATTTTGGGTTTCTATTTAATTCGAACCTACACTAATTCAAGTTGTCTCTTTAAAGTTTCTAGTGAAATTCTCAACAACTCTTGAAGACATAGCCGATTTATTGTGTTAGCATCAAACGACGGCAGAAGTGATTCTCAAAATTTAAACAAGTTTTCTCGAAACAGTGTTTTTACGAAGACGGGCACGATAACTCAAAAACTATTAATCCAATCGGTTTCAAATTTTAAAACGTTAATCTGTCCGTACATAGCCATCGTATGAATTATGATAAATGTAGTCAAAAATTGTGAATTTTCCAAAAATCAAATTTCATAGGTCCGCCATTTTGTTAATCCTGATTGGAGTTTGTAAACAATTTTATGCATTAGCGAGATTTTTATAAAATTTATGTATATAATTTTGTATGAGTTGTTTTGTGGTACTTAAGAGCATTTATTGTATGTAACCAACGTCGAACCATAACATAGTCGTTCCATATGATACCCTATAATGGGTCCCAGAGGACTTATTATGTATAAATGTTATATGTTGTGGTAGATACACCATAGCTTTACGTACAAACTCCTCAAGCGACTTCTTACATTCATAGTACACTTTGATGTTATTCTCCATCCCTCTCGCATTCAATGGAATTCCATTTGCTAATATCGCATATCCCATGATGGCAGATTTTTATCCCTGAAATCATTTCGTGAAGGTCATTAATCTTTAGAGAAAAAAACACATTCCTCTGGAATCCAACTTCTTCGTATTATAATACAAGCAATCTCAACAGATTTTTCACATTCATTAATACCCAACACACCACAGTCGTCACCACAAAAACTTTTATTTAAATTCAATTCAATTCCATAAATACATTTTAAATTTTCTTAAATATTGATTGATTTAACCACAATGTCTTGCCAGAAACCAACAAAAAGTAAAAGTATGGGCGGTTATATTGAAAGGTTGAGTATCTATCAAACAAACTTTTGATTTTTACAATTTTTTGCTTTGTTTCTGCTGCTACAAAAAGCAAATGAATAAAGCAGTCAAGCAGAAAAATGGATAAATAATAAAGATGCTTGAATGAACATAAGAAAAAAACAAAAGCCCTATGGGCAATGGCATCAAAACATCAATTGCATGAGAATGTGTCAGATGTGAAAGTACAAAATACAACAGCAGCAGCAAAAACAACAACAACGACGATGATAGAAACAAATGAAGGGAATAAGCTTGTTAAGACAGTCATCTGTTATTTTTTCAACCATTTGACAATGATTACAATAAATAATTTTTGTAAATAGGAAAAAATTGGAATTGTATTTTTGGAAATCAATTGTTTTGTGGGTTTTCTATTTTTTGTAAGATATTTAATTAAAAGTGTGGGACTATGGAAAGTATTTATACCCTACACAACTATGTTGTCAGGGTATTATAGCTTTGTGCAGCCCCAAAAGTTTGTAAGTATACCGATCGTCATATCACGACTAGCTGAGTCGATCTAGACATGTGTGTCCGTCCGTCCGTCTGTCCATTATAATTTGTAAACACGATACAGACAACAGTTATGGACCAATCTTCACGAAATTTTGCATGTAGAATGGGTTCTGACCAATGAAGACCACTATTGTTTTTGGTAAAGATAGGTTAATACTTAGGGGATGAAATGGACCAAAAACTTTATTTTTGTCCGATTTTCTGATCGCTCCAGAGGCCGCAATTATGGCTCAAACACCGCGCATTTTTGCATGGAGAAGGGGATCGGGCCAAAGAATAAGCATGCCTATTTTGATAAAGATCGGTCAATATTTAGCGGGTCAAATGGACTCTGACTTTTGTGTGAAAAATGACAAAACTTGTATTCTATGGCGTATATATTTGCCCCTGAAGGACCTAGACCCAAAAAGTTGATTGTAGGTTTGAAGAGGAGTGGTTGACCTTTAAATTGATTCCCATTATATGGTCGTATGTACTCAGATGTGGGAGCTACACTTAAATATTTACAGGTGCTTAAGTATTCAGACATTGTTTAGTAACCCAAAACCACACTAGAGGGCGGAAATATAGCGCTGATCGCTTTGAAAATTTCCATGAGATTTCAGTTATGGTCAAGGACAACGCCTATAACGTTCGGTGACGATCAGATAATAATTTTAAGATGAAGTGGGCCGAAAACTTAACATTTTGTTTTCGACATTTTGTCGATCTATAGGCCACAATTGAAAGCCCAACATCACAACATAACCCACGGTAAAGAGAATCTGGACAAGTATAGCCCTCGTCTACTGAGTATTAGTAATATATGCTGACCTTTAGTCAGGTTTCAAGAGGGTGTAAATAACGCAAAGTTAGATTTTCGTGGAAGTTGTGTAGGGTATTATATGGTCGGCCCCGTTCGACTATACTGCTCTACTCACTGTTTTTTTCCAGATTTTATATTTTATACCCTTCACCACTTTATATTTTATACCCTTCACTGTGGTACAGGGTATTATGTCTTTGTGCATATGTTTGTAACAGGATATAGCTCCCAAATATATGTTCGTCCGATTTAAGGTAAATTGTGCACCAAAGACCCTATATATCTGCCGATTTGCACGAAATTTAGTATAACGTACTGATGTCTGCCAAGTTTCGTGAAAATCGGTCCAGATTTATATATAGCTCCCATATATAGTTTCGTCCGATTTCATGTCAATGGTGCACCAAAGTCCCTATATATCCTTCGATTTGCACGAAATTTGGCATAACGTATTGAATTGAGCCTAGAATAATGTCTGCCAAGAAAATCGGTCCACATTTAGATATAGCTCACATATATAGTTTCGTCCGATTTAAGTTAATGGTGCACCGAAGTCCCTATATATCTTTCGATTTCCACCAAATTTAGCATAACGTACTGAATTGAGCCTGGAGTGATGTCTGCCAAGTTTCGTGGTAATTGGTCAAGATTCAGATATAGCTCCCATATATAGTTTCGTCCGATTTCAGGTAAATGGTGCACCAAAGTCCCTATATATCCTTCGATTTGCACGAAAATTAACATAACGTACTGAATTGAGCCTATAGTGATGTCTGCCAAGTTTCGAGAACGTCGGTCCAGATTTAGATATAGCTCCTATATATAGTTTCGTCCGATTTCAGGTAAATTATGCACCGACGTCCCTATATATCTTTCGATTTGCACCAAATTTGGCACAACGTACTGAATTGAGCCTAGAGTGATGTCTGCCAAGTTTCGTGAAAATCGGTCCAGATTTAGATATAGCTCCTATATATAGTTTTGTCCGATTTCATGTAAATTGTGCACCAAATTCCCTATATATCCTTCGATTTGCACCAAATTTGGCATAACGTTCTGAATTGAGCCTAGAGTGATATCTGCCAAGTTTCGTGAAAATCGGTCCAGATTTATGTATATAGCTCCCATACATATTTTCGTCTGATTTAAATTAATGGTGCACCAAAGTCCCTATATATCTTTCGATTTGCACCAAATATGGCACAAGGTACTGAATTGAGCCCTTGTCTGCCAAGTTTCGAACAAATCGGTCCAGACTAAGATATGGCTCCCATATATATTTTCGTCCGATTTCATGTAAATGGTGCAGCAAAGTCCCTATATATCATTCGTTTTGCACGAAATTTGGCATAACGTACTGAATCGAGCCTAGAGTGATGTCTTTCAAGTTTCGTTAAAATCGGTCAAGGTTTAGATATAGCTCCCATATATTTTTTCGTCCAATTTAATGTAAATTTATTCCAGAATAATGAGTGCCAAGTTTCATGAATATCGGTTGAGATTTAGATATAGCGCCATTTTCTTATAGATTGATTTTAAGTAATTGACGCACCATGGAACCAATAGGCTGGTAGGAACAAAACGTACTAAAATTAGTATAACCTAATCTGTGATAAGTTTCGTTGAAATCGGTTCATATTTCCATATATATTTTCGTACGATTTTAAGTAAATTGGACATCAAACTCCTCATGTTAGTCAGATTGACATCAAATTTTGCACAACGTACAAAATTGAGCATAGAATTGTTGCGTTTTCTATAAGTACAGCCATAGTCCAACGGATGACTTATTTATATTTGTTTGAAGTCGATTTACATACTATTGTCCCATTGTAAATAACGAATGATATGTCTATGGATAGATCTAGGTAGATTCACATTTAGATAAATATCATCAGTTGTTTAATATACCCATAGTGGTGAAGGGTATCATATAGTCGGCCCCGTCCGACTTTACTCCTTCCTTACTGGTTGGCATTGGGAATTTCCACCACATTGTTTTGGGCATAAAGACTTCTAATTTAACCTCATTTTACTTGTGTAATTTTTATTTCTCATGGGGTTTAATATTCAAATTTCCACCCGGCCAAAGATCGAAATTTTCACTACTTTTCAATATGTATGCATATTATTAAAAGTTTCTTTATAACACTTAATACGATTTCCATATTATATTTACCCTACTTCTTACTGTTGTTGTAGTTAAGGATCTCATTTAATGTCATATTTATTCCAAAGAAGTTTGCAAATAATTCTAAAATAATTATTTCACAGGAATTTTTTATCAATGTAATGCAGACGAACAACAGTCAGAGGGCCAAACAACCCCATAACCTCATTCAGTTTTACAATTTACTTGTTCACTTTTTTCCCTCGACTCTGCTCTTTCAATTTGTCACGTTGGCTTTACTATAATATAGTCTCCCTTCCCCAAAATATTCCCACCCCAATTCTTCTTCGTATGTCCATATCCAAAGTAAAACTTATAAATGTCTGTAATCTTTTCTATTGAAAGAAAGTTAAGTATTGTGATTGCTCGGCCATGCATACGAAGTACTTGTAAGTATTGGGAACATCAGAAGCAACAACAACAGCAATGCGAGTAGTAGCACTGTATGCTTTACAATAAATGCTGAATACGAGTACAGAGTAAGAAACAATTTTTCCACACAACACACACACAATATTTTGTAACAATAAGTCAGGGCAAAATAACAATAATAAGAACAACACAAGCAGCAGCAGCAACAACAAGACGTACACAAAACAATAGAAATGTCAAGAACAACTGATGGCATTGCCATTGCATACAAATGTTGTCAAGATGTTGCCAACCGAGCAACGAACCAACCCGGCGCGTCGGGCCCCGCAAAGTAGAAATTAAACAATTTAAGTCAAAAGAAATGCCAATAAGACGAAGCGCGTGTTTTGAGATACAACGTAGTAAAGAAAACAAAAGCCACCATAATAGAAGTAACAGAAATATAAAATTGTAAATGATTACACCAATTCCGAAGAAGTGGCTCAAATACGTTTTTCTAGGAAGAATAAAACAAATCAGAATGAAATTTTATTTTAGTCAATTTTTTAGGCTACACCTACGCTTGAAATCCGAGTACTTGTAGTGATTGGGGAAAATGGGACACATGTTTCCTGTAAGCTATTGAAAGGACATGTAATACAAGTCGATATACACATAAAAAATTAAAATATGTCTTTTGTTTGGCTGTCAGTCTAGGATCAATTGTATGAGTGGGCCTGGGTTAATCAGGATAAATTGTTGTATGAGTAAATACCAATATATGGACTTATAGTTACAAATATTTTCAAGAATTTTTCTATCAACTCAGTAAGTCGGAGTTTAGTTTGGGTATGAAAATACCAATATATCAAATATTTTCAAGAATTATTCACATAATTCGACTGATCCTAATTAATCCATAACTTGTCCCCATATTGTAAGTTTTATTGTATTCTCTGACACTCTTAGGGCTAAACATAAAGTAAAGTCCTTTAAATGTCCATAAAGAGATTGGAACATTCATAACGGTGGCTTTGCACAATTATGGACCCACATTCAAAATTTCTTGTATGGTGGTCTTATACTTTCAAAAACCTCAGCTAGGGCATCTAAATATCATATTTTCTTAATGAAGTGCCTGTAACATGACATTCCGAGTACTTGCAGAATGAAACACATTCTTGAAAAAATTTTCCTACATAGCTTCAAGTTTTGACATAGTCCAACATATTCCGTACTTTAAGATTTTATACGTATTTTTTGTTCCGAAGTGACAACTTCCGTTTTTCGTAGTGTGAAAAAATATATCCAGATAGACCAGACTCATTTCGACTAATTGGAAGGTTTTAGTCCCAAGTTGGCTGTAATTTGGAATTCAGGCTTTCTGGTGAAAAACTGCAACTTCAAAATACGTAAAATTGAGCGAGAGCGTTATAGGTGCATATTTCAAAACATTTAACTTAACATTGAAAAGTGTACGCCAGAAGGTCTTCTACATTGATTACTGTCCATTTGTCTGAAAAACTTTATATAACCTCGAATACTGAAACCATGTCAGGAAGTTTTTTATACACTGGGAAGCAGTTATACACGGGAAGCAGTTATATATGTAGCTTTGCCAGTACATAGACCTACTTATATTCAAAATTATTGGCCACAAGTTCGTTTACTCCCGGTCAACCCGAAATAATATAACAAAACCACTTTGATTGGGAAATGGCATTTCGATCTTCAAAATTTCTACAATGGATCTGTATATTTATATGCGGAGTAAGCCAAAACAAGGATGTATATTTCAAATATTCTATTGGGAAATATTTTGACCTCTAAGAACCCAAAATGCCAAATAACAGCCACTTAAAGATATAAAGGAATCTTCATATGTGGTCTATGTTATTATTTTTTTCAGAACGACTTCCACCTATTTGGCCAAATTAACAATTTTTAGATTGAAAACAAATCTGAATATAAGTTTTTTTGGGCAGAAGGTTTATTACTCATCGAAATCGAAATAATATGGCATAGCCACTGGGAAATTCACTTTCGGTCTTTAATTTATGAAAGTGTTTTATCAAAGATTTTCGGGTCCTCTAAGAATCCAATATTTCAATTAACTGGAGCTTTGGAATCTTTATATTTACCTATTTTGACAAGCTTTTACCAGGATGATGCCATATAAATCTACGAACTGCCATATAGGTTAGAAAAGTCTTAAGTTTCCTCTTTTTGAGTGACAACATATTTTGTTTGACAAAACAACTTTAAAAGTCACGAATTTAAAGGGACCCCAATCCGGTTTCAAAATATTGAATTTTGTTTTTTTTTTTAATTTAACTCGAATCTACAAGATTTTCCCTATCAAATTTCAAGTGAATATCTCAACAAGTCTTGAAGATGTAGCTGACTGATTGTGTTAGCATCAAGTGACGGCAGTGACGGCAGAAGTGATTTTCAAATTAAAACTCAGTTTTCTCGAAACAGTTTTATTTTATTGAGTCACAGGTCACCTTCACCACACTGTGGTACAGGGTATTATGTCTTTGTGCATATGTTTGTAATAGGCAAAAATAATAACTTTTGAGTATATGCAACGAATCACACTGTGGTACAGGTCCGTATGTATTTTTGTCAAAGTACATGTGCATTTATGTTTGAAATTTGGCACAGGTCACTTAATTGGCAAAAATATTGAAATTGGGAAAATAGGTTCAGAGATATAGCTCCCATATATATTTTCGCTCTTATATATACCAAAGTCCCTATATATCTTTCGATTTACACGAAATTTCACACAGAGTAATGAATAGGGTCTAGAATGATGTGTGTTAAGTTTACTGAAAATTGGTTCAGTTTTAGATATATCTCCTATATATATCTTCGTCCGATTTAACGTAAATGGTGTGCCAAAGTCCATATATATCTTTTGATTTGCCCGAAATTTGGCATTGCGAAATGAATTAGGACTAAAAACAACCCTATATCTGAACAAATGAAAAATTTAGTATAGGTTGCAGAATTCGACGTCTGTTAGCATTCATCTGTTAAATATACCCAAAGTGGTGAAGGGTATTATATACTCGGCCCCGCTCGTCTTTACTACTTTCCTTACTGGTTAATGTTGAAGAGTATCAGAGTATACCCCATGAATTTGCTAGTTTTAATGAAAAGGAAAAGGCAGCAGTATTTCGATTCAATTTCATGTACTCAGGTTGTACCACTTGTTCATCATACCTGATATGTTCGCTTCAGTATAATATAATCAGTCCACACTTTTATCAGCCCTAATGTGTGGGATGTTGTGAGGAACTAAAATGAAGTTATTGGATGTCAAGTCAAGCCTGCACCTTAGACCACCCATAATTTCCATGAATTGACCGATAAAATGTCCTGGTTTGAGCCGATTTGTGAGAGATCGCATAACAGGATGAACAAAGATCTTTGCTCTTTGCTCTTGTTCATTTTTGAACAACTTTGTTTCACTCGACTCGTCTTCTGAGATCTTCTGAGATCCATCGATTTCTATAATGCTACGGACCCTATTCCATATTGATTGAGAATCGGATGTGAGTCAAACAACGCACAACGGACTACTTTTTACTGACTGACACACACTCCCTATCAGAGTGTATATGAAATATTAATCTGACTCATTTTACACAACATTTGCAAAATTAAGTCAAAAATCACGATTTTTAATTTATGTCAATCTTGCAGCTAGTGAGCTGTATGACAGTCACCGGGTAAATTTAGATCCAACTTGTTGTATACTTTTAACATAATGACGGATATCCATTTTGCAGGTTCTTAACAAATTCTTTCAATGGAATTAGAACCATGCAAAATATTAAAATCGGTTAATTTATAAATATTTACGACCTATATGCGCCGTTTCATATAATCCATTTCTTATAAACGATTTCTCAGCGTTATACCAAGGAGACTCCATAGGGCCTATATATTTTTGATCAGAAATAAATTCTATGTTTTGTCCGTATTCTTATTGAAATTATGATAGAGCTCGTAATATTCTTTGAAATTTGGCACACACATTGCAAGTGTGGATGTATGTACTGGATGTGTGGTGTGGTGTGGACTGGATATATCGGTCCACATTTTGGTGTAGCTCCCAATGTAACGTCAATAGCCAATTAATTGGCTATGATGTAGTATTTTGGGATCGCATTGCTATTTTCGGTAGCAATTCACATATAACGATACCTCATAAACTTCGTTATTTTGAACCTGCTCCATTTTCGATATCTTTGTTGCTACATTTTCCCATTGAAGTGAATTTGAAATTGCGGGAAACATCTTTACTAAAAATTTGTATGTAGGACCCCGATTGAACAACGCCCCATTTAAAAGTTTTGGTCCATTTTCGAATTTTGCACAGCGTTATGAAGTAGGCCTAGAATGATGTGTGCTGAGTTTCATGAAAATCGGTTCAGATTTAGATATAGCTCCCATATATAGTTTCGTCCGATTTTATGTAAATGGTGCACCAAAGTCCCTATATACCTTTCGATTTGCACGAAATTTGGTACAGCGTAATGAATAAAGTATAGAATTATGTGTGTTAAGTTTTCTGAAAATCGATTCAGATTTAGATATAGCTCCCATATATATTTTCGTCCGATTTAATGTAAATGATGCACCGAAGTAACTATATATCTTTCGATTTGCACGAAATTTGCACAGCGTAATGAATTAGGCCAAGAATGATGTGTGCTGAGTTCCACGAAAATCGGTTCAGATTAAGATATAGCTCCCATATATAGTTTAGTCCGATTTTAGGTAAAAGGGGCACCAAAGTCCCTATATATCTTTCGATTTGCACGAAATTTGGCACAGCGTAATGAATGAAGTATAGAATGGTGTGTGTTAAGATTCCTGAAAATCGGTTCAGATTTAGATCCAGATGGTCCACCAAAGTCCTTATATATCTTTCGATTTGCACGATATTTAGCATATCGTATTCAATTAAGTCTAGAATGATGTGTGCTAAGTTTCGTGCAAATCGGTTCAGATTTAGATATATAGTTTCGTCCGATTTTACGTAAATGGTGCACCAAAGTCCCTATATATCATTCGATTTGCACGAAATTTGGCAGAGCGTTCTGTATAAAGTTCAGAATGATGTGTGCTGAGTTTTCCTGAAATCGTTGAAATCGGTTCAGATTTAGTTATAGCTTCTTTATCTGACCAAATGAAAGAAAATAGTATAGGTTGCAGAATGACATGTTTATGGATCCAATTTCATTTTGCTGGTCCTTTAAAAATGCGACGTCTGTTAAGATTCGTCTGTTGAATATACCCAAAGTGGTGAAGGGTATCCTATAGTCGGCCCCGTCAGACTTTACTACTTTCCTTTCTGGTTTATTTCTTGGGGTTTGTAGCTCCTTATATCCACCAAATTGACTGCAATTTGGCATTGTTGGTACTTGGACTGGGGGAAACATATCTTTAATCCCAGAATACTTTTTTGGCAACCTTTTTTAGATATTTTATTCCCATGATTCCAGTTTATGGTTAATAGATGTATTTTCTTTAAATAACTTACAACAACAATGTCCCAAAACAATTTCATATTATAATACGACCTTGATTCGCAACAAAGCAAAAATATCCATATTCACATGCCATCTGTTTCTTATTCATCTCAATTAGGACTTCCATGGAAATGGTGTAATGCCCTTTGGCAAATATTTACAATCAGTGAAGTCAGTCAAGTAAAGACGAGGCGGGGTTTGGGGTGGAAACAATTTAATTAAGTAGTTTAGTATTGCATTGTTGAGACTTACCAACGGCATATTATAACGCAAAATATCCTTAGTTTCACTTACTTATGTAGAAGTTTGTTGTTGTTGTCGGTGTCGTAGCTGCTGCTGCGTGTTTTGTTCGCAATCGCAGAATTCCCAAGAAATAATTTCATTTCACAATCATTGACGCAGTAATATTTTTTGCCCGTCCTTTCCCTTCACCCACGCACAATCACATACACACACCGATACGAACATCATTCATTCTTTTTACTCATTCATTGGAAGTAGGTATTTAATCTAAAAGGATTTCGAAAGAGTGCAAAAAGGATTTATTTATTATAGAGAAATTTGTCGGAATCCATAAAACACAAAAAGGGGAAACGCTTGTGGGTTGGTTGGCAGATTGGACTGAGCAATAAAATGTAAAAAGGCGTGGTGGACACATGGCGTAGTCGATATGAAATGGATGGATGGATGGATGGTTGATTGGGAGGGGTTTGGTGGTGACCGGTGAAAATTTTCTAAGAAAAAGTTTGTTTGCAAACAAATGAATTGAAATTTCAGTATTGTTGTTGTTGTTAAAATAAATTAATGCCCAAAGTATTAAAAACAATACTCAGGAATAATGTCTAACCAAAAGTAAAGAGTGAAAATAAGGGTTTGCCTGCCATCAATTGAAATGCAAAAAGGTCAACAAACAAAATAAAAGTTTTCCAAAAAAAGAAAAAAAAATGTTCTGAAAAGTATTTTTCATTAGCAGCAAATGAGTTGGGTATCTAAAATTCAGGGGGAAATCACCCAAAATGGTATGTGGTAATGGGCAAAATGTAAATGTACGGTTAAGGTGCTAAAGTCAACAAATATGTGTTTTCTGTGGTTAATTCTTTAATTTCCACAAATAAATTCACTTGGGAGCTGAAGGCTATTAATGGAAATATTTCACGTCAACCCCCCAATTTTTTTTGGTACAATGGAAATGTATCAACGGTTGTGGGTGAGTTTGGGAGATTCATTTGTAGTATTGTTTCAATGGTATACATAGTAACTTTGTTTGAGTGCTTTTAATTGATTGATCAATATTCAACATAACAAATTAGTATTTAGAATGAAATAAATCCGATTATTTCTTAATACTTTATTTTGGTTGTAATACGAACTTTATATTTATTCTGTATTTTAATGCATTTTTCTATTATTATTATTTAAAACTTATTTTTAAAATCCCAATTTTTTTCTTTCTTTCAGGTACGTTTAATTCACAAAATTTATAACATGAAATAATTTTGGTAAGGAAAAAATAATACATTCCTAAATATATGTGCGGGATACTCACTACAAATTAAATTAATTTTGAAATCAAATTTATAACAGAAATCGTAGAAATTAATCCTAATTGAGGGCCGAGGATAGAATAACCCAGAGAGCGCAGCAGTATAGTCGGACGGGGCCGAACATATGATACCCTACAACACTCTCACGAAAATCTATCTTTCTGTGATTCTAAATTCTGAGCTTTGATTGACTAGAGGTCAATATCACCTCTTCATTAAACAGAAATATTTCAGAATATTACTAATATTCAGTACAGCCCTTCTAATTACTTGTGCAGATTATCCTCACTGTGGGTTATGATGTGATGTTCGGCTTTCAATTGTAGTATCTATAGGCTACGACTCGAAAAAAAACACAAAAAATTAAGTTTTCGGTCCACCTCATCCCAATATTATTATCTGATCATCACCAAAAAATTATAGGCGTTGTCCTTGACCATACCTGGATCCTCATGGACAATTTCAAAGCGATAAGCGCTATATTTCCGCCCTGTAGTGTGGTAATGGCTTACTAAATAATATCTTAATACGTAAGCACCTGTAAATATGTACGTGCAACTCCCACGTCCGAGTACATACGACAATATAATTGGTATCAATTTAAAGGCCAACCACTCCTCTTGGATATACTATTAACTTATCGATCCTATGTCCTTCAGGATTAAATATATATGCTGTAAAATACAAATTTTGCAAATTTTCACGCAAAAGTCAGGTTCCATTTGACCCGCTAAATATTGACCGATCCTTATCAAAACAGACATGCTTATTCTTTGGCCCAATCCCCGTCTCCATGTGAGAATTCAAGATGTTTGGGCCTCCGAAGCGACCAGAAAAACCGACAACAAATTAAGTATTTGGTCCATTTCATCCCCTAAACATTAATCGATCTTTACCAAAAACAATAGGGGTCTTCATTGGGCAGAACCCATCCTACATGCAAAATTTCGTGAAGATTGGTCCACAACTGTGGCCTATATCGTGTTTACAAATTATAATGGATAGACGGACGGACGGACACACATGTCTAGAATGACTCAGCTAGTCGAGATACTTAAAGGTGGGTCTAGGACCAACATTTCGCGCCGTTACAAACTCTTGGGGCTGCACACATCACTCTGGACTTAATTCAGTACTCTATGCCAAATTTCATGCAAATCGAATGATATATAGGGACTTTGGTGCACCATTTACCTTAAATCGGACGAAACTATATATGGGAGCAATATCTTAATCTGAACCGATTTACTCGAAACTTGGCACACATCATTCTGGACCTGGAAAAATTTACAAAATTTAGTTCTCGTTCTTTTGTGGTTGTTTTAGGTGATAAATGAAAAGTCCTCACTTTTGATAATTCCTTATTGGAACATCGGAACCTGAAAATTCCAACGGTGTTAAAAAGAGTTCATGTGTGACTCTCGTTTGATTTAGGATTATTGACTTCGTTAAAAAATTAACAAAGTTATCGTGCCCGCCATTCGAAAAAAAAAAAACAGTTTCGAGAAAAATGCGTTTAAAGTTTGAGAATAACTATTGACGTCATTTAATGCTGACACAAAAAATCGGCTATATCTATTAGTGTAGGTCCGAATTAAGTCAAAAAATTAAATTTATTTATTTTTTTTTACCCGAGAATGGGGGTCCCCTTAAGCCAAAAACAAAAGTGGCCATCAATGTCCAGAAGCGTCATGCATTCTACGTCCTACGAAAATGTTTACTTTCCTAACGATTGGTTCATACCTGTGGCCTGTATCGTGTTTATAAATTATAATGGACAGACGGGCGGACACTCATGTCTTGATCGACTAAGTTAGTCACGATATGACGATCGGTGTATTGAAATTGAAAATTCGAGGCGTTACAACCTCTTGGGGCTACGAAGACTATAATACCGAATTACATAAACTCAGGTTAGAACATCAAAACAATAAAAAGCAGAAAGGAAAGTAACACAGTCGGACTGGGCCGACTATATGATACCCTTCACCACTTTGGATATATTGTACATATGTATCCTTATTAGTATTAGTACATATCAGACCCAATTTAGTACGCTATGCCAAATTTCGTTCAATTTGTAGGATAAATAGGGGCATTTGTGCACAATTTACATAAAATCGGACGACAATATATATGGGAGCTATATTTAAATCTGAACCGATTTTCCCGAAACACACCACTCATCATTATAGACTCCATTCAGGGCGCTATGCCAAATTTCGTTAATATCGAAGGATATATAGGGACTTTGTTGCACTATTTACCTAAAATCGAAAGAAACTATATATGAACCTCTTTTCACGAAATTTACCACACTACGTTCTAAACATAATTCAGTACGCTGTGCCAAGTTTCGTGTAAATCGAGGGATATATAGAGACATTGTTGCACTATTTACTATAAATCGGATCAAAATATATATGGGAACTATATCTAAATCTGAACCGATTTTCACGAAATTTAATACACATCGTTCTAGACTTGATTTAGTACGCAAATCGAAATATATATAGGGACTTTGTTACACCTTTTACCTAGAATCGGACGAAAATATATATGAGAGCTGTATCTAAATCTAAACCGATTTTCATGAAATTTAGCACACATCGTTCTAGGCTTAATTCAGTACGTGAAAATCGAAGTATAAATAAACCCGTTATTGCACTATTTACCTAAAATCGGACGAAAATATATATGGGAGCTATATCTAAATCTGAACCGATTTTTCCCAATTTCAATAGGGTTCGTCCTTAAACTAAATAAATGAGCTGTGCCAGCTTTCATCCATTTCGAATCATTATAGTATGCTATTCAAAATTTCGAGTTTGTTGTATGTCTTTTTAGGGCGAAGGATCATTCATGTAAATGTTTTTTTATTAATTTCTCTTTCGAGATGAGCTACATGATCGGAGTTGCCATGAAAAGGAAAGCCAGAGAGATACTACATTCCCACCACTATGCGACGCGTTTCGCCGTTGGTTAAGCGGCTCATCAGGCATATTGGGCAATGTGGCTTACAAATGTCTTTACTTGATAAGTTGTATTTATGTCGACTATTGTTGAGAAATTGCATCTACGAATTGAATTCAACCGTGTCAATGTTCGGACATTTGGCATCACACCATAACATTCCTTTTTACAGCAGATTTTTCTTGTAGTGACGGACATTTTTTCCATACAGACTACAATATTTTTCTTCAATGGTATGCAACTGCATATTGTGCAACCTTAGGATTAAGAGGTGGCTTTGAACGCTAAGGCGCCGGACATCAACAGATGCCATGGGAACCAGGGTTCCATTCCTGTCGGGCTCAAGCTGAATTTTTTGTTTTTATGCCTTTTTAGGGCGAAGGATCATTCATGTAAATATTTTCTTATTAATTTCTCTTTCGAGATGAGCTACATGATCGTAGTAGCAATGAAAATTTCGTTTCAATCCGTAGGTCTTGAGCATGTCATTTGGTTCATAAATGCGGCTTGAAATTTACTAGAATTATACAAGGTCAGATAGACAAACAGATGGATGAACATACATAATCGATTCAGAGAGTAGTTGTAAGTATGAGTAATTCCCAAATTGGAATCCGAAATAAAAATTACAGCTAATTCGATGAAAACACTTGCTCAACCTTTTTTAAAAACCGACGAACACCCCTAGATGGGGGCTGCCCTAAGCGTTTCCAATATTTCGTTTTTTTTCACTAAATGCCACAATTTTGGGACTATATGGGTTGGAATATATGCACTTTATGGATTCTATCTACCCACAGATTTTTATGAAATATGCAGTCCACTACAAACTCGTAAAATTTGTCAAGAAACATCAAAGTTGGATAATCTTGAAGCACCGCTATACTGGGCCTACATCAAAAGCCCTTTTCGAGGAGATATGAAAATCATAAGAAAATCGATGTGACGAATACAAGCAATTTCCAATTTTCGGAATAATTTACTAGGACATCAAATCATTTGGGGGCGAATTAAAATTTTGTTAGGAAAATTAATCGGTTTGAGTCACAGAATATTTACTATTTTTTGGAGAATGGTCAATTTTTAAGATGTATTAGACAGTATTTACTGCTGCATTTTACATATCTAACAAAATCCTGCGATACATAAAAATAAATTATGAAGGGAATGAATGAAGATTTTGAATCTACTCCTTATGTATTTTTATGATATATACAAATTTAGAATTTCCATTACAACGGAAGCTATGTACTAACGAATCAATAATATGTTATTTTGCTAACATAAAGAACATATTATAACTCCGCCATATAATACAAATTTATAACTTCTACTTTAAATTTCTGCTGCCCCAAACCCCCACATCAATCCGATTTTCCATACTCTTTTGCACATAACTGTAACAGTCATTAGCTCTTCATATTAACGGTCCCAAAGGCTTATTGGCTTTGCTATGCTATGCTACATGTAAATATAAATATTTCCATAATACCTTCATGCCATCAACTAACTATGCATATTTATATTAGAAAAGTTGAAGTACATACTCAGGGCAAAGTTTTCATCAAACATTCACAAGTACACATATATACACGCACACACACTGATATACCATATGTTCTGAGTTTATGCATTTGATTATTTTCAATATCGTCATTTTTCTTACACCCACATTCATTCACAATTAGATAAATCCCCTGGTCCATTGGATGATCCTAATGGATGAATCGTTTTGTGGACCGAGACAGTCGGATGGGAGGCTTGGTTGGTTGTTAGGTTTGTGAGTGGCAAAAAAAGAGGTGGTGGAGTAGCGTCTATGTATATGTTGTGCTAGCACCAAAAGGCAAATCTTTCCAATTCGTTACACTTGGTTTCGTAAAGCCAATGAAACATTACCATGTTTTGCACGCCTTTGCAACGCCGCAGGCCATAAACATAATAACTCACACCACCATGCACAAGAGGGGAGATATGCGAAGGGAGGGAATTGAATGAATGCAAAGAGGGAGGTCTACCTCGCTCCCTCCCTTCAGTTCCATAGCCACCATTGATGTTCCTAGTCGTCTGGTGTGCTCCTTCATCATTACCATTTCCAGTGAAGTTTCGCACGTATCCACCTCCAGAGACATGGTCATGGTTCTACCCTTCTTTGGCTATATTTGCTTTATAGATTTTTGCTTATTTTGTTTCAATTGCTGGTGCTGTTGTTGCTGCTGTTTTCGTTTGAATTTTATTTTGTCTTCCATGCCAAGCCACCCAGCCACGCACAGCAACTCGTCTGTATCTTATCTGCATTATTGTTTTTAGCTGACTGGTTCTGTTGCTGCTGCTATTTTAAATATATCCCTAGTGGAAATTTTATACAGCTACAGCTATATGGTCGATATCTGTTTTGGTCTTCTATTTTTTTCCATTTTTGTTTTCGTGTGTGTTTTGTATCTGGCAGCCGACATCACCTAGGAAAGTGGCAGTGTAAATTCCTTCTGGGCGGAGAGTTTCAACGCCACAGAGACTATCGAAGTTGGGCACTTTCAAATTGCAGAGTTGGAATGTGTTTTTATTTTGTTTGGCTCCGGAAGCATTAAACTTTTTAATATATAATCTTTAAATATTTTAAATACTTCGAGGGGGAACATTGATTTCATTAGGAGGATTAATTAGTACTTAGTCACTACAATAATTATAATTTAATAATAATAAATTTGTAAGGAAACACACAGAACTCTAACTCTCTGCGAATGTTTATTCCGAGTCAGGGTAATATTTCAACAGCATCTCTTCCTTACATTTTCGAATACTCAGTACAGCCCTTGTAATTATCCAGATTCCCTTAACGGTGGGTTATGTTGTGATGTTCGGATTAAATTCGACTCGAAAACACACACGTCATGGAAAATTTCATAGCGATCAGCGCGATATTTCCGCCCTCTAATGTGGTAATGAGATACTAAATAATATTTGAATACGTAAGCACCTGTAAATATTTGAGTGTAATTCCCAGATCTGAGTAGAGACATAACTGTTGTTGGTATCAATATAAAGACCAACCACTCCTCTTGGATATGCTATCAACTCCTCGGGTCTATATCCTTCAGGAGTAAATATATACGCTATAGAATACAAATTTTGTAAATTTTACACAAAGGTCAGGGTCCGTTTGACCCGCTAAATATTGACCGATCTTTATCAAAGCAGCCATGCTTATTCCTTGGCCCGACCCCCTTCTCCTTGGAAAATTTCGCGATGTTCGGGCCATAATTACGGCCTTTGGAGCGGCCAGAAAAACCGACAAAAATTAAGTATTTGGTCCATTTTATCCCCTAAATATTAACCGATCTTTATCAAAAACAATAGGGGTCTTCATAGGGCAGAACCCATCCTACATGCAAAATTTCATGAAGATTGGTCCATAACTGTGGCCTGTATCGTGTAAATATTAACCGATCTTTATCAAAAACAATAGGGGTTTCAATTGGGAAGAACCCATCCTACATGCAAAATTTCATGAAGATTGGTCCATAACTATGGCCTGTATCGTGTTTACAAATTATAATGGACAGACGGACGGACGGACACACATGTCTAGATCGACTCAGCTAGTCTAGATATGACGATCGGTATACTTAAAGGTGGGTTTAGGGCCCATATTTCGCGGTGTTACAAACTCTTGGGGCTGCACAAAGCTATAATACCCTGACAACATAGTTGTGTAGGGTATAAATATATCCTGTCATCACTTCAGTGAGATTTTTCTGCTGCTCCAAATTGTTGGGGATACAGCTTCATTTCCTTTTCTATCACATAATTATACCCTTCACCACAATGTGGTACAGGGTATTATGTATTTGTGCATATGTTTGTAACAGGCAAAAGGAAACGAGATAGACACATCTGTACGTCCATGTATTTTTGTGCACAAAGTACAGGTCGCATTTATGATCCGATTTGGATAAAGTTTGGCATAGCTCACTTTTTTGGCCCAAGAACGAACCCTATTCAAATTGGGAAAAATCGGTTCAGATTTAGATATATCTCCCATATATATTTTCGTCCGATTTAATGTAAATGATGCACCAAATTCCCTATATATCTCTCGATTTGCACGAAATTTAGGACAGCGTAATGAATTAAGTCTAGAATGATGTGTGTTAAGTTTCCTGAAAATCGGTTCAGATTTAGACATAGCTCCCATATATATTTTCGTCCTATTAAATGTAAATGGTCCAGCAAAGTCCCTATATATCTTTCGATTTGCACGAAATTTGGCACAGCGTAATGAATTATGTCTAGAATGAAGTGTGTTAAGTTGCGTGAAAATCGGTTCAGATTTAGATATAGCTCCCATGTATATTTTCGTCCGATTTAATGTAAATGGTGCACCAAAGTCCCTATATATCTATCGATTTGCACGAAGTTTGGCACATCGTAATGAATTAGGCCTAGAATGATGTGTGTTAATCGTCTTATTTTATGTAAATGGTGCACCAAAGTCCCTACATATATTTCGATTTGCACGAAATTTGGCACAGCGTAATAAATTCGGTCAAGAATGATGTGTGTTAAGTTTCGTGAAAATCGGTTCAAATTTAGATATAGGTCCCATATATATTTTTGTCCGATTTAATTTAAATGGTGCACCAAACTCCCTATATATCTTTCTTTCAATGATATGTATTAAGTTTCGTGAAAATCGGTTCAGATTTAGAAATAGATTCTATATCTGACCAATTGAAAAATTTAATATCGGATGCTGAATGACATGTTTATGGATCCAACTTAATTTTACTGGTCCTTCAATAATGCGACGACTGTTAGGATTCCTTTTTTGAAGTTGTGAAGGGTATCATATAGTCGGCCCCGTCCGACTTTACTACTTTCCTTAATTGGTTTTTATATCCAAAATATCAGTTTTCGAGATTGAGGATTTATAAATTATTATCCACCAAGGCTATGTTCCAATATTATCTAATTATTTAACTCATTTAGAACGGGTTTGTAAAGAGATCACCACATAGAAATATATTACCACTACCGCTTACATCTATGTGATTCTTATACACACATACAAATATTACATTTCCCCATAGATGGGGTTGACGAAATGTCATGCGAATATAATCAAACAATGTCATGTGGCAACCAAAATGATAACAACCAATGGCACTAAATGTCATGGACGAATATTCCCGCCACACACACAAAATATGAAGGACCCTTGGCAAGTAGGTATATTCCCAAACACCTCACTCAACAATATTTTTTATGTTTGGCTATTCTTCTAACTAACAATCAAATAATATATTCTTGGTTCTTTTTGTTTGGGGTTAGGTAGGTGTGAAAACAGGAAAAAACACGACATTCATTTTTCTTTTGCTGACGAGTGAACAACTCCTGTCATATGTTGATAGTAATAATTTTTAGGGTAATTTTTCATAATACATATGATGCAGGCAGCTAGACATTGGTACATGCAGGGGCACAAACACACACAACCACATGGTTGCATGGGGGATATATGGTGTAAAAAATACACACATATATAGTGCATTGTCATCATTATGAGTTGGTGTTATGATTAGGTGGAGTGGAATGGCTCATTTAGGGCAGAAGGAAATATATATTTTAAAAGAATGCAATACAACGGGTTATTATAAGGAACATTATATGTCTAAAAGTGTACATAAAAAGCAAATTACATCAAACTGTTGTGGGTATGATATTTTAACTTCAGAAGGCATACAATTAAGGTTTCGACATGAAAATATTTTTTGTGAGAAGAACCACATATATAACACGATATAATTTGTTATTGTCACACTATATAGCTTATTCTTTAGATCACTTTCCCTTAGTTGATATCTCTTGTCATTGGAAAAAAAGTAAGTAAAGTAAAAGTAAAAAGTAAGAGTCACTCCTGGCATTTTCGTTACCGCTTTCCCAGTGAAAGTGGTGAGAATTGGTATCAAATCCTAAGACGATATTGCTTCCCAATTATCCTACAGTTAATTTTTGGCAACTATGCAAGTTTTCTACTTATCCTCCTTTGAGGTGGCGTAAACGCTGAAGTTCTTGTTGTTAAGCCAAGCTACCATGTTTTCAAAAAGGTATGGCTCCAGGACCAGAACACTGTCTGTGTTTTTGGTAAAGAGATTGAGGAGTAGCTCAGTCGCTGTAGGCTTACACTTATGTTGGTTTATTTGATCAACCTTCACACATTCCTACATTAACTTGGCTTTTTGAAGGAATGAATTTGTACCCACCGATACATTCTCACTTCTGAACAATTCCTATGTTGTCCTTTCCGTGACAAATTTCACCGTTCATCGAGAAAGTATTGAGCAAGCTCCTGCTATCCATATGAAGACTAGTGTTTTGCTTCCCAACCAACCTCTGCCTCTGATCCAGATTCAAGAGATGAGGTGGAAACCATACAGTGATCAACATTCCGCATGGGATCTTAGTCGATAGTTTACTAACTTGCCACAGGGGGTCAATGACACTGCATTAATAAGGTATTCAGCAGACTTATTATTCACACAGTTGATGGCCTTGCACCCTCTAACTTTGTCCGTAAAAAGATGATATTCAGATGACGGTTAAAGAACAACAACGGTTAAAGAACAACATCACTTTCTGAGTCGATTTATGCATGCCCGTCCGTCTGTTGATGTTAAATTGTAAACAAAGTACAGGTCGCATTTTTGATTGGAATTGGATGAAATTTGGCACAGCTCATTCATTTGGCCCAAGGACGAACCCTATTGAAATTGGAAAAAATCGGTTCTGATTTAGATATAGCTCCCATATAAAGAAATAAGTCTAAAATTACGTGTGCTAAGTTTCGTGAAAAGCGATTCAGATTTAGATATAGCTACCATATATTATTTCCCCCGATTTTAGGTAAATGGTGCACCAACGTCTCTGAAAATCATTCGATTTGCACCAATTTTGGAATAGCGTACTGAATTAAGTCTAGCATAATGAGTGCTAAGTTCAGATTTAGGTATAGCTCCCACATAATTTCGCCCGATTTTAAGTTACTAAATTAAGTCTTGCATAATGTGTGCAAAATTTCGTGAAAATCTGTTTAGATTTAGGTATAGCTCCCATATATATTTTCGTCCGATCTTTTGTCAGTAGCGCATTCAATTTCTATATATCTTTCGATTTGCACGAAATTTGCCATAATGTACTGAATTGCGTCTTAAATAATGTGTGCTAGGTTTCATGAAAATCGGTTCAGATTTATATATAGCTCCCATATATATTTTTGTCCGATTTAAGGTAATTGATACAGCAAAGTCCCTTTATATCTTTCGATTTGCACGAATTTTGATAAAGCGTACTGAATTAAGTCCAGAATGATGTGTGCTAAGTTTCGATTGACACAACGTTCTGAAGTTAATACAAATTAATCTCTGGCAAGTTTCCTTGAAATCGGTTCATATATAGTTATTGCAGAGCTTCCATATATAATTTCGACCTATTCATGTTAATTGTACACTATGTAATCAATGGATTTCTGATTGAGATTAAATTTTAAACCGTGCAGCATACCAAATACCATGTGTCAAGTTTGCATTGAATCGACTTACAAAATTTAGGTTTGCAGAATGACATATGTAGGGATTTTTTTCAGTCGATTTAGATAAATATAAAGATCACATATTTAATTTCGTACAATTTCATGTCAATGTTCGTTTAAAAAAAGCGACGTCTGTTATGGGAATATACCCAAAGCGGTGAAGAGTATCATATAGTCGGCCCCGTCCGACTTTACTACTTTCCTTACTGGTTTTTATTTGATGATGGGCTGCTGGCTCCAACAGAGGATTCTAAAGTGTCTTAGGAATACAGAATTCTCGTAACTTCTTTCCTCTCAATTTAAAACAGTAGCAACTGACATACCTGTCTGCTTGTCAGGTCGGATGCTCTCTTGGCTTAGACGTGAACTGTAAGATGCCAACATCATTAGTCGATGAGTGTTTGTTGTTTTCTTATGGGGTTTATAATTGTTCCTGAATCCACAGGTGTTGAAAGGAATGGAGACATGACGTCGACAACGACAAAGCCTCCTTACCATGGAACGGACTTGGTTACTGCACCTAATACTTATTGAGCCACCCTGGTATCAACGAAGTTTTGTTCGGATACATTTGACACTCTGACTGCTAACCGACCTACTTTCATTAGTAGACCGGGAACCTATGGCGTACTCATTGAGCCACCCAGGTATCAACGAAGCTTTGTTCGGATAAATTCGACACCCTGACGGCTAATCGACCTACTTTCATTAGTAGACCGGGAAACTATGGTCTATGGCAAAAACTTCACCTCGTCAATTCTGAATATCTTTGTTTCCTTTCCATGGCAAAGACCTAACTAAAACTAACACCAATTGAGGTGCAGAGGTATCAACGGGCCTCGAATAAATTTCGTAACTTGACTGCAAACGAATAAATTGCGTAACTTGACTGCAAACGTTATGTACTATAGGCACGAGGTAGCATAACACCATGGCATTAGGAAGTCATATTTAGGGGTATAAGAATAGTTCAATAATAGGGTCGCCAACACTTCACCTCTTCAGGTCATTTCCTCCCAAAACTTCCCTTCATATTGCAGACTGCCCGATTCATATTTTTCTAATTCGCAGTTATCTAATAAACCTCTCGATAGCCGAAATGTCGGTCATAGTTATCATAGTTACTTCTGAGGTTATAGTTACCATAGCTACTGAGTCGAATTATTCTTGGGCGCCTGCATTTATTATACTATTTTTTTTCATTTATTTGGCTCTATTTAGATCTGTTCATTTTTATATTATACAATAGCATACCAAATGCTCAATTTTTTACGGATTGAGACGAAATTTTGCACAGCGTTGTAGAGTGAACATAAAATAGTGTAAATTACGTTTTGTTGAAATCGATTCAGATTGAAATGCAGTGTCCAATTGAAAAATGCAGTGTCCATCCTTTAAATTTTAATTACTTTCATTTATTCATAAAACCACCTTAATCCCATATTAATAACCCTATTTTGCACACAACCTTCCACTAATTGTCTAAAATAAATACACTTAAATAAAAATAAATTCATTCTATCACTCCCTGTCTGCAAACTGTTGTTAAATTGTTTTTCACACTTTGTATTCTTATTCCTTACGTTTTCTTTTTTGTCTTCTGTGCTCCATACAGTTTTACTAGCCCTTTTTGCCAATTCGTCAAGCTGCAGAAAGATAAGAAAACATCACACATCGCATACGAAATTCATTTAGAAATACTTCAAAATTTCAAAGGCGTTGTCATTGTCACTCATCCGGTATTCGAAGAAACAACAGAAACAAAAACAAATGCCTTCTACAACAGCAAACTGACGACACACATTTATATTATAAGCCGAAACTGAAACCAGATGTATTTTAGATAGGGTAAAATCAGATTTTGAGGCAAAAAACCCCATAGCTGCGAGAGAGGAAAAAACTGCATACGAAGTGTGAAGAAATCCATATAAAAAGGGGCAACATAAAAAATTGACTCATTAATCATTTTATGGCATACCATAAAAACGATTAGTGCTACGGGGGCAATAAAAATATTGAAGATGCTGAGCTCAACAGAAAAAACAAACAACAGATATATTGTGAACAAGATCTAGAGGGAGATTTCATATTTAATAGTTCTTTTCTTAGGGGGTGACAGGTTTCAGTATTTTTTTGCGTTGGAGAACAAGACAAAGAGTTTTCTATATTTGTTTCAGTTCCATAGGATTTCTAAGAAGAGGGAAATAAAAGTAATGGCTATATAAGGGAGGAAGCATGGGATTAGCCATATGTTGTTATTAAAGGGTGCCTTATAAACCCCCTTATATATCTAGCTTTGATCTTCTCTCAATATCCAATTCCAGACTTTGGTCAAATCTTTTCAAATGGAATTTTAAATTTAAAATGTGAATAATGAAGATTTTAAATTTCAAAATCCATTTTAAAATTTAAAGAGGTCATATTCCCCCTCCCCCGCCTTTTTATCTCACAAGAAGTTCATATCCCGTCGATTTACAATCATCACAACAACCAACCATGATAATAACAATAACACGAACCACAAATGGGGGACGACAATATGCCACACAATAAACAGAAAAGAACATCAAATATTTAAAGTTGCATAAAATGCAAATTATTTCGCTTGCAAGGTGGTGGTGGTGATGGCGACGGCGGCGACGCTGATGGTGGTAGGTCACGGTGCCTGTTTATTTGACCCCAGAATTGTTGACATTAATCCACTTGATGTGTACGTACGTGTACATGTGTATGTGTCTGTATACATACATATGTATGTATATTATTTGACACTTTATTGTTTACATTTAATGCAAGCAATGCAATAAATGTCACATACACACACATACATATATATATTTATTCACTGTGACAATAAAATGCACGTCGCTGCAATTGGAACAAATTGCACATGTTTGTCAGGGTGTGTGTATGTACATGTGCTCAACTGATGAATTGAACAATGCGCAGAACATGTGCTCGGAATTCATTGTCTTGTTTACATAGCAGCATAACATAGGGTGGGCGGAGAAGGATGGAAGTAATTAATTTTTTTTAACAATTAGAAGATAAAAAATTTCTAAACGTTTGGGCTGTAAGAGCCCTTGAAAAATTTAATGGAGGAAAAGGAGCAAAGTCGAAAAAGGCCGACGAGATGATACCCTACACCAATTTGGGTATTCGCCATAAGTACTTGTAAGATTTTAAAAGTTCTCACAAATTATTTTGGTTGGGTGTGTGCAATGTTATGTTCATCCATCAGTCGTAGCATCTATGGTAAGCTTTAAATATATGAACTAACTTCTATTAATCCATGCCATTCTATGCCAATCAGGTAGACTTCGGGTCTTTGGTGTACCATTTATAAGAAATTGGATATGATCCTACATGAGAGCTATATTTAAATTTTATCCGAATTAAGGGAACCACCCATTCTCGATTTTAATATTTCAAGATTTTCAATGGGCTGGTAAATCAATACCAATGCCTGTTAGGGTTTGTAACTTTACACATATATAGTAGAAGATTTAAAAGAGAAGAAAAATAATTTACAAAATTTTGTTGTTGTTGTTTTTGGTGATTGAAGTATAGTCCTTATTTTTGATGGTGGGCATGATAACCAGAGATGGCCTATCAGAAACAGTTACGTAAATGACATACATTTCCAACGTATAATACATACGTCAGAAACGTCGGAAACCTACCTAAATCCATTAGGTTTTCTTTTTACAAAATAGCTATTTCCATTAATCAATTTGGGAATTACGCATGCTTTACTCAAATCGATACAAAATTTCAAAATTTTCTTCTAAAAAAAATTTAGAAATTTTTATCAGTTCTAGTAAGGAAGAGTCAGATATATGTACAAATAATATATATTCTTGAAAATAACTGTATATGCTGATAATATTGATATAAATGACGTTTACTACGTT